>NC_133391.1:25388140-25689926 GCF_047511655.1 Castor canadensis | reverse complement strand
ATCTGGTCCAATAACATTTTGCTTACTGTGCAAGGGAGTAGGAATAGAATTGGAGTCAAGAGTTAATGTTTTAGAAAAGATTTAAGAAACAATCATGGAGAGTTAAAAAGTAACATTGTCAGAAAATTAGAGATTATTTTAAAGTTTAATATAGAATGTTCATTAGAAAAACATCAGCAATCAGAGGATGAAGAATAAATTGATATTAATGCTATAGATAATCGGAATATATGACTTCTTTAAGGTAAAGGAAGCAAAAGCAAATTAAGTATAAAATCATGCCTAGTTTTCTATTCTCAATAGAAATTATGTGATTAATTGACAGGGAGAAAAAGAAAAGGCATATTTGAAGAAGCAGGCACCATCTTGGTTGTGGGTTCGTCATGGGCCACTATTGCAAAGGTGCTCAATAGGAAGCTGAGAACTCAGCACATGAACCTGTGGAGACCATTGGAATTGTAACTACATGTAGATGAAATAAAGTCATAAAATTGAATGAGTAGAGCTCTCGTTATTCAACACATTTTTAATATTTTAGTTTGGGACAGCAAGTGGGGTAGGAAGTGATGATGAAGAGGGAAATAAAGAAGATATGTTTTTTCCCTAGTATAACTTACAGCATAGCTAGCCATGTGCAGTTGTCAAATAATTATTCAAAAATTCCAAAATGTAATCTGTGAAAAGTTCCATCAAATAAATTAGTAGGATCTGCAGTACCACTAAATGTTGTTTCAACATTTTAGACAAGAACCTTAGGGTTCTTGAAGCATAAAGAGGACCTCCCTGAGATATGACCTCCACCCTGAGAACTTCAGCTAAAAGATATTAACCATGCATAGAATGCTTCTCAGTGAAATGTGAAAAGTTGATGATGTTTTTATTCTTCTTTAATTAGTTATCTAAAATATATTTACTTAGCTATATTTTTATCAGAGTGATGCATTTCAAAAAGTTAAAATATTCCTGAAAGACTTCTGCATTTAAGCAATTGTTCAACATTTTGGCTCCTTGGGGAGTTGTAAAAAGGCTTGGGAGAACCAGAGGTCAAGGAAACATTTCAAAAGGAAAAGCTGGGGCACCACATGTACATAGGGACTTTGAAAACTCCCGATGTATTTCTTTAATTCTAGAAGGTAATGCACCCGTGTTTAATTGTGTAATGCCCAGTGGTATATCCATGATCAGAAAAGAATGCGGCCCTGAGATTTCACCTCTAGCGAACGTTGAACAAGACAGAAGAGAAAGCTAAGGCAGAGTTGTAAACTGCTTGGCTGAGTGTTAACTGTGACTCACACACAGATCATCTTGTCAAAGACTGCACAACTTGGTCCCCAGTACTTAAGAAACCTTTGTCAAATTCTGAGCTGACTAAACACACACTTTGGTAACCACATATCACAAAGAATACAGGTTTAAAATAATTGTTCCCAAAAGAAAAAAGCTAAGAAAAAAGAATTTGTTCATAAAAATCACTAAAAAAAATTTTTTTTCTTGTTGCTTTTTTAAATTTTCCCAAGCATTTTCTCAATGATACCCCACTTGATTTTTCATATTTTTTTCTGTTTTACATTTAAAACTTTCCTCAGATGTCTGTGTCTATGCTTGTCCATCCATATTTACAATTGAGACACTGAAAAGCTGACCCCAAGTTCTCTGCTGATTGGTTGGAAGGAGAATGTTATGAGTTCCTAGAAGTTACAGTAAGAGGTTGGACCTACATATCTGAAAGTGGCAACGATAACTTACCTCCCACCTTTCGTTCCCCCCTCCCTTTCTCTAATAATATAATAAATAGTTTTAAAATGAATGATGCTGAATTGGATAGTATATTATCTATTTACATATCCAATTATCAGGAATTATCTAAATATACATCCAAATAATGTTGGTTTATGTCAATATTATTATTATTATATATTATAATATACAATATGATACATTATATATCATGTATATTACAATATTTAATATGTAACATATCGCATATGTTTTATAATGTCAATATGTATGTGTTTTCTTAAAAATATCATTATATATTATATAGGTTACCTATATATTATTATATACAAATATTATTAATGTTAATTTTGTAGTATAAAAAGAGGAGACAGAAATTTTTATGACCACTATATTTAAAAGTTTGTATCCAAGTGAAGATTGACAAAATAATAGTAGAAAAGTAAAAGAAGACATATAGAAAACTATTTTACTGAATATCTGATGAATGTACCATAAAAATGTCAATCACTTAAACATTGCAGTGTTGCTTTTTTGTCATTACTCTAGATTGGAATGCCAATCAGAATTGGAAAGCTAGGATCAGAATAAACTGGAAAATTACGGACATTTTTCTGCCCCAATGCAAAATTGGTGTCATCACGCTTTTTGAATAGAGAGATGATCAGGCTACTTCGGGCTAATTTGTGATTTCACAAGCGCATTTAGGACAGGATGAGGCATGGCAAACTGGGTACTGACGTTACTCTAATACATGGCATTTCTAGATTTGAGGTGGTGACCTAGTTTAATATATCATCAAGAAGTTTTTTGCTGTCAAATCAACATCTTTGCAGAGGCTTTTATTATTTATTTTGTCAAAGAGGACTGGGAAATTATAAATTTTTAGACAGCTGATCTTTTAAATGTGTTTGTTTTTTCTGAATTGTCTAGTTCAGAATTTTGCACTTAGGAATTTCATTTTAGGAGCTTATTTAGTGATGAATGAATGAACAAATGAGCAAATGGAGTTATTCCTCAATAAAGTACCAAAGAAAAAGAAATAACTGAATATAAAACCTTAGAAATAGAATCCTCTGATCAAACTTCCATAACTTCTTAGATCAGCATTATTTAAATAACTCTTTAATACACTGATAGAAATCTAAAAATTTACATTTCTTAAATTGAGTGACTGACCACCTTGGAGATTCATAATTATCAAGAAATATTTTTAATAGGATTGTTTCTGCATCTTACGGGTACTTATTCCATTCACGTATATGAAATAGTTGCTTGTTTCCCCACAATTCTATAGAAAACTACACAAGAAAAGGACATTTTTTTCATTGTCCAATAAATGCATCCATTCATCTAGTCCATCCATTTGGTCTTACATCAGCTATGGATAATTTACAATATCCTAATTGTACTATGTCTGATGTAGATGGACTGATACAGATCTATTAACTGAAAGATTTTACTTAATTTGATTACATGCACTTCTCAACAGAAAGCGAAACACAGGATTTTCTTTCTAAATATATTATCAAACTTCACTTTGAGAAGTTTTTAACAAATGTCCTTAGTCCATTTGAGATGTTTGGGACACTCTTGGAGTACCTACAGAGCTAAGATTGACACTGGCTCATGTGGAATATTTATATTCCTTTCTTCCCCCTATGAAGAAAGGCTATAAACTTGATACTTATTTTTAGTATGGGTGCCACTGGTATTTTTGTTAGAACAATTCTTCATTGTGCCAGACAAAATACTCCTGGTGAATTTCAAATGCACCTAATGGATCAAATTCTTGACTCTGGAAACCACACAGATGAAGTCTAATGATGGAGTAATTTTGACAATGAAATGGGAATTGATGATTTGGATATATTTGACTCAACTACATTTCAAACATTTGGTGATGGATTATGGTTGTGTTTCATATTTTCTGTTCAGTTTATGCAGTGCTTGAATGCCATAAGGGAAAAGAACTTCAAAACTCATAACAAAAATTCCAACATATAAAAGTATTGCTAATATAACTTTATTTCATTCTTACAATATCAGTACACGTTAGGGTGTTGCAAACTTGAGTCTAGGTATTGGTTTCACTGGAGATATATTCATTTAATTGATAGGAATAAATGCTTTATTAATCTTCAAAGTCAAAGAGTTATGTCAGGAGAAATTCACATAACATTTTAGAGTGCTTGAATGATTTTCAGAAAATGTTGTGGAATGCTCATTGTGGCCCTAGGATGTCTGATATCAAATTAAAAAAAAGATATACATCTAAAAAGTTATGGTTGTTTTCTTTTCTTTATAAGCCTATTTTGGCTTACAAAATAATTTTTATTTATCCAATATACATGTTTGAGTACTTGCATATTATGGACTTTCTTTTCATCAGAAGTTTTCCACTTTATTTCTCCCTCAGTAAAAATGAGTCTCTGTGTTCCTTGTCTTTTACCTCCTTTTATCTGTGTCTGTGGACTGAGAGCGCCTGAGTTAACTTTTCTCTCTCCCCTATGGGGACATCACAGTCAATAACTTTAATGAGAACATTTGATGCATAAATATTACAAATCTGGGATCTCAGTGATGAGAACAGTAGAAAGAGAAATAAACAGTGTAAAGGAAGCAAGAGGGATTTAATGGATGGATCTGCAGGATCTCTTGTCTAGTTAGGGAAGAGAACAGAGGATGCTCCAGGTTTGGTTTTCCTGATGGGAATGTAAGCTTTTCAAGGACAAAGACTGTGTCCTGCAACACATAAAATAGGAAAGTAAAGTCAGTGTTTGATATATCCTCCTTGGTTTTATAATTGGATTGTTTCTTGTAAAAACAAGAATAGTCAAAGAAGAATTAAAAAAATAAAAAGCCATCAAAAATTTATAATAATGCTAAAATTGAAATTAGCATACACTTTTTACATTTATCCTGACTGCCCTTTTAAACAATATCTAGACCAAAAAGAAAATAGAGCATCCAACTGTGTTGGAACAAATCTGATCCACATTTCTCCCTTGGTGAAATACACAACATATAAAGTAAAATGGGTAGACTTTCTTGGATGTGAGCCCTCTTCTATTACATTATGTGTAATGTTTTTGCACCTGTGTTTTGCTGCAATTTTACCAACAAGGGGTCTAGGGAAGCGCTGCTCATACTTGGCTTACAGCCAAACCAATAAACAAAAATGTCATTAATCACTGTCACTTGTCAATTCTCCATTTAAGAAATCATCTCTTTTCATTGTTGCTACTAAAAACACAAGAGAAGTTGATAAATTTTGTTTTGGAGAACTGAGAAGAAGCTTCCAAGGGTAAAAGTGTTTTTTAGAGGGAAAATGTAGTATTTAAAGGTAGATAACAGCTACAACTGAGCATATCTATGAGAGCAAAACCATGTGCATACATGTGACAGGTCATCCAAGAGCTTGTGCTGAATGAATTTATATTTAAACTGAACTTTTTCTGCACATCACTTTTTCTAGGTCTTGGTTGCAAGCTGTTATGGTATGAGTCCTCCGTTTTTGCTTCACATATAAACTTAAAAATATAAAATGAATACAATTTAAGAGCATTCATAAAGTCTTCATAGCCCCTACCAGAGAAGTTAGATCAACAGCACTACCCCTCACTAAACAGAACAGTATAATTAGCTGACATGCAAATCTCTTAATTCCATTTACCAAACAAAGCATAGTCCAGCCATGGAATATTTTCTCTATATTGTCATCTTAACTGGAGAACTTCAGAAGATAATAACACAAAATATTCAAGTATAATTTTTATTTCAGTGTATATGAATAAAATAACTTTACCATGGTTCTGAGCTGTGGTCCAGTAGTGATGGAAGTGAAATAAAGAGTAGACATGGAAATAGACAGGTAGTATCTTGCAGGGACATATAATATAATCTCTAAAATCAAACCAAACAATATGAATTTTGGTTCTACCACATAAAACCTTTGTCTCCTTGGACAATGTTAAATTTCTGTGTTTTACCTATTAGATAATATCTGTGTGTAACACATACACATATCTCTCAAGTTGCATAATATCTAGCCAAGGTCAAGTGTTCAATAATCGTATTACATAAATGCTGCACACACACATGCACATGCTCACATGCACAAGTCTGTTTCTTTTTTTCTTTCTTTTTTTTTTGGCAGCACTGGTGTTTAAACTAAGGGACAAGTCTGTTTAAGTAGATGGGTTCATCTACTTAAGATCACAAGATTGGAATTTAAAACTTCCTTCTTCCAGGGGGTTGGGGGTGTGGAGATTTGGGGCAGAGGTGGCACAAACAATGTATACACATGTAAGTAAATGTGAAAATGATAAAATAAAAGGAGAAAGAAAAAAATTTCCTCCTTCACATTTTTAGTCTCTATAGCTTCCAATTTTGTCATCATAAACTGGTGTAATACAAAACATAATTTAGGATTTTTTCATAAGGATTAAGTTAAACATATGTGGCAAGACTCAGAACAGAACCCCACTAAGCACAGATTTTGCAAAATCGTATTAGTTGAATCTGAATTTCAAGAAGTATGTGAAAACACCTTTACCAAGTGTATATAAGAAGCTGCTTGGCACTTTGGGGCAGTAAAGCACACATTCTGAAAAAAACTGACTGTGTTACTTAGTCCTAATGACACCTAATTAGATCTCAGTGCTTGAATACCATCAAACACTCAAGTCATCACATTTGACTGTCTTACTTGACAGTCTGGAGTCTGGAAATCCTGGGGAAAGCATGGCTATGTAGGAGCCAAGGGCTGAAAGATCTCACAAAGTTTAAGTTAAAGGAAATATAGTCCAGAGTGCTTACATAACTTGTTCAAAGTAGTGCAATTTTGCATTTCTGAGGGTACTGGGAACCAGGTTAATCAAGGAGCTGGGGCTGTATTGTGAGGTCATGAGTGACAATCATGTGGACAGCAAATTGTAGTCAGATGAGTTAATTAAACACAGAAGGCAGAGAAAGTCTGTGAGGATTTAGCAGGAGAGGGTCAGTTAATCTAGATATTTTAGTTTTTAGTAACCACTAAGTGGTAGAATCAGAAAATTCTATATTTTAAATTGAGATCACATGGAATTCTGTGGAAAGAGAAGGCAATGATTCATGATGGGATAAAGTGCCCTTTTTAATCTTAAGATATTTTCCAATCTAAAAGTTTTCAAGTCAAATCAGACATATTACCCCTATATTTTCTAAGATGTTGTTATACGCTCATGGTCTTACCTAAAGCACCTTTAGAAAATGAGTTATTTGGAAAATAGTTCATTTATCTTTCATGAATGGAAGGTGGAATTACTACTGGAATTTGGATTTGGATATCTTTCCAGGAAAATTAGATCTTGTAATCTTGATCACTAAGGCACTGCTTATAGCTCTTGGCCTGATTTCCACTATCTTATTGTACTTTCTTTAAAAAACCATTTAACTTATCAGCTAAGCTGTGGTACTACCCGAGGTGGGGAGAAATGAACACATAAATGGAATAATAAGAATAGTTTTTTATATTAAAGTCCTTTTTAATGAGGTGTGTACGCACAACATTTTATGCTCAAGAAACTGCAATCTACAATATTTTAGTGGTATTTTTCTTAAGGTGAAATGTTTCCTTTGAGCTCATTTCAATCTCTTTCCAATACTTCTATTTTTGGTGCCAGGATATTGATTTCTACTAACTAGTAAGGTAAATTGTCAGTATAAATATATTAGAGATATTCCCAAAGGCAGATCCTTGATTTTTTTTTTCAGATGTAAAGATGGGAATGAGTTCTTGGGAGAAACCAGCTATTAACTACCTGCTGAGTTTATTTGCACATGTCCTCTTCTTCTATATGCAGGCACCTAGAAATTAATTTGTTGCTAGATTACGTTTTTGTATATATTATTATATTGAATAATATGAGATTTTGAGAAAAAAGAGGGCAATTCTAAAGCATTATTTTAGGTCATTCAGTCTGTAATCTTTTCTAGGGTTCTTTTGCATGTAAAGTGTCTTTTTATTAAGTTATGGAAATTGGAACCCATCTCTTGGTTTCTCAAAACAATTATTATTTTTGTCTGTGTACTAGAGGTGTTTATACCATCTCCTTTTTCTATTATAATGTCTTTTCTTATTATTATATTAAATGTTCTGCTTTCTGACTGAAAATGTCTGTTTTTCAGTTTTTGCTTTCATATCTTCATTCTTCATTTTCCTGGGTATTTATGCTTAGGAAATCTCCTCTGGTTTGTGCTGCCTCAGTTAAAAGATTTTTCCTGCTTAACTGTTTGAGATTGGCTCCTATACTAAACATCATAGTAGCACATTAGCATATGTATTTGAGCCTATCATAATATCTTTATCTTCCAATTTTTCAAATATATATCATTTTATAATTTTATAGCATATAACACTCCTTAGAAATGATTAATATTGGTAAATACACTGGATAATGATAGAATTTTTTTCCCATCTGCCCATTCTTGTATTTGGCCAGACTAAGAATCAAGATCTCATGTGACATTTAAGCCTATGAACTAAATACAGCCATTTTATTTTCTTTCTCTTGTGATAATAGTGCCTCTGGTAGAATTAAGAGGGGACTATGATTGTAATGGCTGCCCTTTGATTTTGTTATTTCTTCCTATTACCTTGAAATAAGAGCTAATTCTTTCACTGCTTAACTATTGAAACAGATTTGTCAGTAATTACTCTGCCTTTTATCTACTTCAAACTCAGTTCATGCTTTATACTGCTATTAAATTAACTACTCAAAACCCCTTCTTTGTCTAAGCTACTCCTCTGGTCCCCTCTTCATTGACTCCAAATTACTTGGAGAAAAAAAAATACTCAGAAAACTTAGCTTGGCATTCAGAGGCTTGCAGAATGCATGTCCAACATAGTATTCTAATATTGTGTTTCCAGATATAGCAGTGTGAGAAACACAGGATCTAGAGACCATCTTGGCCAGGTTATTTCTCTCACTAAGCCCCAGTTTACTCAGAGCCAAACTGAAGAAAATAAGAGTATCATTTCATAGGATTTTTTTATTATTAACTACTTTAATACATGTAAGATTTCTTGAACAGGATAGGCACCAAGGCATCAAAATAAATTAATATTAAAATATTTGTACTATTTATTTGGCTTAAGCCTTGTCTCCTACATTACATGACTCTCATTCACGAATTATCCCACCCCAGGTCTTACTCAAAAATATTTTTGTCTCATAACCTAGTAACCCATTTTTTCTGTGAACCAGGAACAGGTTTGAATTGCTACTCCTCTTGTTGAGTCTTCATTGCTTGCAGAAAAATATTCTAGAAGATATTAGGGCAAATGTTCTAGTAGACACTAGAGCAAAATATTTTAGTGGATACCTGGGCAACTGAATGCTCAACAAATGCTTCCTATTGGTGGAAAGAATTACAAAAGTAGTTAAGAACCTGCAATTCACATATGTAATAAGTAACCAAAATATGCTGACCCTGTTACATTTATTCCTCTGACTGTCCTGCATGAAGTTAGTATTTTGAATTCAAGTTTATAATCAAAAAGCTTGTGTGTGTACTTTTATACCTTTAAGTAAAAGTTAGAAAAAACACATTAAATAGAAAATAATATTTTGGCCTGACAGGAGAGAAGTATAAAAACCAGGGTATCAAGTAGACAGAAAAGAATACATCTTATTTTATATTATTTAGATTTTTTAAAGGCATGGAATCATCTTTGAATTAAACTCGTGTATTCTATACATTTTTAGCATAACAAGTATGTGTGTGAATATTTTGTACAGGTATCTATACAAAGGTTAGGCTTCTAACCAGTATTAAAGTCAAAAGCACTTTGGACTTCCTGTTTCATTTCCAATACATAAAGACCTTAGAAGTCATTATTCCTGCATTCACTCTAAGAAAATATTTGAACAACCTGATTGATTGATGATATTTCTTAGATCCTTCAGAGAATTGGGATCATAGGACAAACCACCATCTTAAAATCTAGACAAACAAACATAAAGAATTACTGCTTGAATTAAATTTTTTCAGTTGGGTAGATTTATAAAGAAAGGAGACTTATTACCTCACAGTTCTTAAGGTCCAAGGGTATGGTAGAACTATTAGCTTGGGTCTGGTGAAAATTTTGTGGAAAATGGCATTGCAACAGCAAGAGTATTGGGAGGAAGGAGAGATCCCATAGCTATAAAGGAAGCCAGAGAGAAACAGGGATCACATGGTATCTTCTAAGGGCACACCCCCAAATGACATAAGTTGTTCCCTTTAGGCCCTACTTCTTAAGAGTTCCACAATACCTACTAACACTGCTACCGTGGAGTCTAAGCTTCAAATACATGAACCTTTGGGGAAATACACTCAAATATCTAAAAATAACACAATAAAATCAGCTTATTAGGAGCAGGAGTCATTGGAACCAGTGACTGATAAAAAACTCCAAAGTGTTCTTATTACCAGTTCCACCACCAGTTCCATCATGTTATCACTAGCATTCAACAAACTTGCTAAAAGTACATTCTGAAGAGACAAAGTAGATTCAGCTATGATGTAGATTTTGGAACTGTTGGATGGAAAATTTAAAATAACTTTAAATAATATGCCAGGTCATAATGTAAAGAGTAGACAACACACAGAGTACATGAAAATTTATGAAGATGAAAACTCTAAAAATTATTGAAAAGAAAATGCTAGCAGAAAAATGTAACAGAATGGAGAATACTTGTGATGTGTTCATCATTAAACTAGGTATAGCCAATGAAAGACTCAGTGAGCTTAAAATATTAAATAGAAACTTGACAAAGTACATGCTAAAAGAAAAAAGAATAAGTGAAATGGAACCAAATACTCAAGAATGGTGAGACAGTTGCAAAAGGTGTAATGTAGACATAATGGGAACATTAGAAGGAAAAACAAAAAGAGAGGTTCAAAGATACATTTGAGGAAACAATTGCTGAGAATTTTCTAAAATTACTGACAGACTAAACTACAGATCCAAGAACCAAATACCAAAAGGACACAAAGCAAACACAAAGCAACAAACAAAAAAACCCCCAACATACTACACTTAAGAATTCATTTCCAAACTGCAGAAACCAAAAACCAGAGAAAAATCTTGAAAGAAATCAGAGTGAAAAAAAAAACTGATCTATAGAGGAAAAAGTATGAGAATATATAGCACACCTCTTAAGGAACCATACAGGACTGCAGAGAGTGCAGTGAATTAAAGGAAAGAAAAAGTAGACATGCCAAGCTAGATCTCTGCACTCAGAGAAATTTTCTCAAATTGGAGAAAACCCAATTAGGATATCTCAAAAAACAAACAAACAAGTGAAAATCCTAGAAAATAACAAGTTATAGTGAGGGTGTGGAAAATTAGAATCTCTGCATGGTATTGTAATATGAAAGTACCATGCCAAATAATGCAGAAGTACTATATGATCCAGTGATCTTCCTTCTGGGTATATAACCAAAAGAATTTATTGCAGAGACTTGAACAGACAATTGCACACCCAAGTTCATTACAGCATCATTCACAATAGATGAGATGTGGAAGCCACCAAAATGTTTGTAAAGGAATGAAGAAATACAATGTAATGTACATGCCGTGGGATATAACTCAGCCTTATAAAGGAAAGGAATTCTGTCACATGCTGCAACATGGATTTAACATAGTATGAAACTCAAATAAGCAAGTCACAAAGAAAACACTGTATTATTCTATTTTTGTGAGGCAACTAAAGTAATCACACTCATGGAAACAGAAAATGAAATAATGGATAGTAGGGGCTCGAGAAGGAGGCAGTGGAAAAAGCTGAGCTATTGTTTGATGGGTAGGCAAAGAGTTTTAGATTTACAAGATGAAAGTGTTCTGGAGGTCTGTCTTGCTATAATGTGAAGGTACTTTACTAGTGATAATCTGTTCATTTGAAAATAGTTAAATTAGTCATTTGCACACTTTGTGATTTTTTAGTAAAAAAGAAAAAATGAAGATCACTCTCACTTTTTCTAAAAGGTGAAGGAGAACTTCTTGCTTAAACAAACAAAACTTGAGGGAATTTTTCACCAGTGGAACTGCATTGCAAGAAATACTTTAATAAGTTCTTTAGAAAGAAGGCTCATTGTAATAGGTTAGAATCTCTGATCTATGTGAAGAAATAAAGATCATTTAAAAAGGAATAAGTTATGGAAACAGCTAAGATGCCCCACTACTGATAAATGGATTAAGAAAATGAGGTATTTGTATACAATGGAATTTTATTCAGCCTTAAAGAATGAAATTTTGTTTTTTGCAGGTAAATGGATGGAACTAGAGAACATTGTCCTAAGTGAAGTTAGCCAGCTTCAGAAAGCCAAAGTCTGCATGTTTTCTCTCATATGTGGAATATAGACCTAATAAAAATATGAGCAAGATTATGAAAAACAGGTCACGCTAAGGGGAGGTCACATACTAGAGAGGGAGGGTAAAAAAAGAAAGTTAGAAGATGAATGTGGTGGAGGTACTCTCTATACAAGAATGAATATAGAATTTTTAAATCTGCTGAAATCACCATAAGAAGGGGACTAGGGTAGAAAGGAGAAAAATAGTAGAGATGAACCAATTTGGGTTATAGTACATACAAATATGGAAATGTCACAAGGAAACTCCATGTGTAGCTATCATAAACAAACAAAAATATTTTTTTAACAAAATTGGAAAACAGAAGGGCAGAACAGGTGGGGTTGGTACTAGTGGAAGGGTGGAGGATATGGGGAAAGGATGTAGGAGGGTGAGTATGATGCCAATACTGTGTACACATGAATGTAAATGGAAACATATTCCTGTTGAAACTATTCCAGGAATGTGGTGGGGAGGATAAAGGAAAATGATAGATGGGATGAATTCAGCTATGGTGTTTTGACATATTGTAAAAACTTTTGTAAATGCCACAATACATCCCCACTCAGCACAACAATAAAAAAAGTAAAAAATATGGTGAAAGATAGAATTAGGGCAATTAATAAATAGGAATAAGGGAAGGTAAATAAATATTTTATTCCTCTACTAAGGTGATCTAATGGATAGCCATTTGATAATAGCAGCAGTGTATTTGTTCATTACTGAATGACTGTAGCAGATGAGTAACTGAGGTGAATTGCACCACATTAAATGCACAAAAGAAGGCACTGACAGTTACCTCGTCAGACACCTGTTCCACATGTGAAGCATTACAAATTATTTGAAAGATGCTTAGATTAGTTGAAAATGTACAGTACAAACTCTAAAATAATTTCAAAGTATTAAAATTGGTATGTTAAAAGAGAAATAAATCCAAATAATATAACATTCTCAGATAAAACCAGAGAATGCAAAACTTAGGAAAGATAATTAAATAAAAACAATTAGTTGCAGTGAAAAAAAAAATTACACAATATATGCTAATGAACTATATTTATATATAGTTCATTTATAATGATATATAAATGTGTTATCTAAACACACAACTTTTTTTTGTTCACTTATTCACATGTGCATACAGTGTTTGGGTCATTTCTCCACCCTGCCCCCCTCTCCCACCCTTTCCCTCCTCCCCTCCTCAGTTTCAGGCAGGTCCCGTTCTGCCTTTGTGACTGATTTTGTTGAAGAAAAGACATAAGCATAATAAGAAAGACAAAGTGTTTTTGCTAGTTGAGTTAAGGATGGCTATACAGAAAGATTCCTACTATTGCTCTCATGTACCCATGTGTTATGACCCATGTTAATTCAACTCTAACTGATTTTTACACTGGTTCCTGATAGCCTGCTAGTGATAACTTGTCCTTTTAAGATTTCTGTATTAGTTCCTCTGGAGTGGGGACATCAAATGCTTTCATGTTTTGGGTTTTCTACCTATTCTTATGTCTCCCGTATGTGCTCTCCCCTTGTCATGTGATCCAAGTCCAACTACATTTCTGCATTTGCCTTAGAACCAAAGCCCACATATGAGGGAGAAGATACAATTTTTGGTCTTCTGAGCCTGGCTGACCTGCTCAGAATTATGTTCTCCAGTTCCATCCATTTACCTGCAAATGATAAGATTTCATTTTTCTTCATGGCTAAGTAAAATTCCATTGTGCACAAGTACTACATTTTCTTAATCCATTCATCAGTAGTGGGGCATCTTGGCTGTTTCCATAAATTGGCTATTGTGAATAGTGCTGCAATAAACATGGGTGTGCAGGTGCCTCTGGAGTAACCTGTGTTGTATTCCTTTGGGTATATCCCCAGGAATGGGATTGCTGGATCATATGGCAGATCTATGTTTAGATTTTTAAGAAATCTCCAAATTTTTTTGCAGAGTGGTTGCACCAGCTTGCATTCCCACCAGCAGTGGATTAGGATTCCTTTTTTCCCAAATCCTCACCAGCACTTGTTGTTGTTGGTGTTTTGGATGATGGCTATTCTAACAGGGGTGAGGTGGAATCATAGTGTGGTTTTGATTTGCATTTCCTTTATGGCCAGATGGTGAGCATTTTTTCATGTGTTTTTTGGCCATTTGAATTTCTTCTTTTGAAAAAATTCTGTTTAGTTCAGTTGCCCATTTCTTAATTGGTTCATTGATTTTAGGAGAGTTTGGTTTTTTAAGTTCCCTGTATATTCTGGTTATCAGTCCCTTGTCTGATGTATAGCTGGCAAATATTTTCTCCCACTCTGTGGGTGGTCTCTTCAGTTTAGAGACCATTTATTTTGTTGTGCAGAAGATTTTAAATTTTATGAAGTTCCATTTATTCATCCTTCCTCTTAGTTGCTGGCTGCTGGGGTTCTATTGAGGAAGTATTTGCCTATACCTATTTGTTCCAGAGTGTTTCATGTTCCTTCCTGTAGTAACTTCAGAGTTTCTGGTCTGATATTTAGGTCCTTGATCCATTTTGAGTTGATACTAGTGCAGGGTGATAGACATGGATCTAGTTTCAGTTTCTTGCAGACGAGTAACTACTTTTCCCAGCAACATTTGTTTGAAGAGGCTATTTTTTCTCCATTACATATTTTTGGCACCTTTGTCAAAAATGAGGTGGGTGTAGTTGTGTGGGTTCATATCCAGGTCCTCTATTCTGTTCCACTGGTCTTCATGTCTGTTTTTGTGCCAGTACCATGCTGTTTTTATTGCTATGGCTTTGAAATGTAGTTTGAAGTCAGGTATTGTGATACCTCCAGCATTGCTCTTTTTGCTGAGTATTGCCTTGGCTATTCGCAGTCTCTTGTGTTTCCAAATGAACTCTAGGGTAGATTTTTCAATAACTGTGATGAAAGTCATTGGGATTTTGATGAGAATTGCATTAAATATGTAGATCGCTTTTTGTACTATATCCATTTTTACTATGTTAATTCTACTGATTCATGAGCACAGGAGGTTTTTCCATCTTCTGTAGTCTTCCTCAATCTCTTTCTTCAGGAGTTTATAATTCTCCTTGTAGAGGTCATTCATATCCTTTGTTAAATTTGCTTCTAGGTATTTGATTTTTTTTTTGAGACTATTGTGAATGGAATTGTTTCTATGTGTTCTTTCTCAGTTTGTTCATTGTTGGTGTATAAAAAAGCTAATGATTTTTGTAAGTTGATTTTGTATCCTGCCACCTTACTGTAGCTGTTTATGTTGTGTAAGAATTTTTGGGTAGAGTTTTTTGGGTCTTTAAGGTATAGGACCATATCGTCTGCAAATAAGGATATTTTGACAGTTTATTTACCTATTTGTATTCCTTTTATTTCTTCTTCTAATAAATTTGAAAGTCTCAAAGAAATGGACAGATTTCTAGAAACTTACAACCACCTAAAACTAAACCAAGAGGATATTTATCACCTGAATAGATCTATAACACAAAAAGAAATTGAAGCTGCCATCAAGAGCCTCCCAAAAAAGAAAAGTCCAGGACCTGACGGATTCACTGCTGAATTCTATCAAACATTTAAAGAAGAACTAATACCAACCCTCCTTAAACTGTTCCATGAAATAGTACGGGAAGGAACACTGCCTAACTCATTTTATGAAGCCAATATTACCTCATCCCAAAACCAGACAAAGACACCTTCAAAAAGGAGAACTACAGGCCAACTTCCCTAATGAACATCGATGCAAAAATCCTCAATAAAATAATGGCAAACCGAGTCCAACAACATATCAGAAAGATCATTCACCACGACCAAGTTGGTTTCATCCCAGGGATGCAGGGGTGGTTCAACATGCATAAATCTATAAATGTAATACAGTGCATCAATAGAAGCAAAGACAAAAACCACTTGATCATCTCAATAGATGCAGAAAAAGCCTTCAACAATATCCAACACCACTTCATGATAAAAGCTCTAAGAAAACTAGGAATAGAAGGAATGTACCTCAACATTGTAAAGGCTATATATGACAAACCTACAGCCAACATCATACTTAATGGTGAAAAACTGAAACCATTTCCCCTAAAATCAGGAAAGAGACAAGGATGCCCACTCTCCCCACTCCTATTCAACATAGCACTGGAATTTCTAACTAGAGCAATTAGGCAAGAATAAATACACAATTTTGATGCATAGAATGTTAGAGTGAATTTTCAATAAATAATATACAAGTATTGTCTGTAAGAAACTCATATTTAATATAATGACACATAGATTAAAAGTAAAGATATGTAGAAAAATATACCATTAACTCTAGTAGAAAAAGTTAAATATCTGCATTAATTTTCAACAAAGCAGACTTCACAAGAGAAATTACCAGTGATAAAGAGAAATAATACAATGACCTGGGAATGGTGTTTCATGTCTATAATTCCAGTTACTTTGTAGGCAGAGATAGCAGGATCACAGTTTGAGAACAGACCAGACAAAAAGACCCACATCTCAATAAGCAAGCGGGACATAGTAGTTTATGCTTATTATCCCAGTTAAGTGGAAAGCTTAGGTAAGAGTGTCATGGTCTGAGGCTGGCCCCGGCAAAAAGGATGAGACACTATCAGAAAAATAAATTTTTAAAAAACATCTGGAGTATGGGTCAGTGAATAGAGCACCTTCTTAGAAAACATGAAGCCCAGGATTCAAACCCCAGTATCACTAAAATAGAAGAAAGAGTGAGAGCCAGAGAGAGAGAGAGAGAGAGAGAGAGAGAGAGAGATAAAGGGGTAAAAGGCCATAGTAATCATTGATATGTATGGACCTAACCTAAGGGCATCAAAGTTCATGGGAGAAAACTGAAAGAACTCTGTAGAGAAATGCACAGTTCACCATTGTGGTTGGAAACTTCATTTCCCTTTCATCAGCCATTGATAAATCCAGGATGCAGAAAGAACATCAGGAAGTACATGGTAAACCTGAGCAACTCCATCATCAACTGGACCAAACTGTCATTTACAGAATAGCTCACCTAATAACTGAAGACTTCACATTTTTCTCAAGTTCACAAGAAAAACCCATCAAGACAGGACACATTTTGAGCCATAAGACATATGTAATGAAATATAAAATGCAAGTATCGCTACCTTTCTAGTTTAAGAATTCAACAAGATATCAGGATCAGAATGATAGCTGGAAAAGTTAAATACTTAAAGATTAAGCAATATGCTTCAACAAGAAATGAGTCAAAAGAGAAGTCTCAAAGGAAACTAAAGGTTATTTTGAACTAATGCAAGTGAAGATTCAATTTATAGATTAGAAATGTGGTGAAAGCAGTGATTAAAAAGAAATTCAGAGTGCTGATGCAATAAGAAAAGAAAAAGAAAAAACGTTATATAAAATTGTCTTTATTTGGAGATATGATTTATAATATCAGAAACATCAAGAAATCTACAAAAACATTAATAGCATGAGTGTTTAAGAATATCAAGGATAAAAGGTTATTAAAGAAAATTTTCGGAACCCTGTGCTGAATGTGCTTAATATTGACATTCAAAACACAATCTATAAAAGAGGAAAAAATGATACATTGATCTTTGTCAAAATTAAAATCTCTTTCTCTACAGTAACCCATGTGAAAAGCATGAAAGTATGAGTTACAGAATGGGAGAAAATACTAGTGAATCATGTATCTAATGAGAAACTTGAACTTGTAATGTAAGAAGTGCTCCCAAAACTCAACAGCAAAATAAACCACAAAATAAGCAAGCAATCTGGAGAAACACTTTATGGGAGAGAACTTATAAATGGCATACATGACAATAGTGTGGCTAAAGGCATTACACATCAAATAAATGGAAATGTAACAATATGTTATCAATAAACATACAAATGACAGAAATGGAAAAGAAATTGTGAGAATAGTAAATACTAGCAAAGATGTATAGAGGCTGGAGCCCACTTATATATTGAAGTAATAAAAGTAAACATGCAATTTCCCTAAGAGTTGGCAGTTTTGCCCTTAAGCATATATCCTAGAGAGATTAAATCAATGCTCAGACTATGAGCACATGATAAAAGCGAGAGCACACAAGGGAGGGGTGAGGATAGGTAAGACACCTAAAAAACTAGCTAGCATTTGTTGCCCTTAATGCAGAGAAACTAAAGCAGATACCTTAAAAGCAACTGAGGCCAATAGGAAAAGGGGAACAGGTACTAGAGAAAAAGTTAGATCAAAAAGAATTAACCTAGAAGGTAACACCCACGCACAGAAATCAATGTGAGTCAATGCCCTGTATAGCTATCCTTATCTCAACCAGCAAAAACCCTTGTCCCTTCCTGTTATTGCTTATACTCTCTCTACAACAAAATTAGAAATAAGGGCAAAATAGTTTCTTCTGGGTATTGAGGGGGGGAGAGGGAGGGGGCGGAGTGGGTGGCAAGGGAGGGGGTGGGGGCAGGGGGGAGAAATGAACCAAGCCTTGTATGCACATATGAATAATAAAAGAAAAAAGAAAAAAAAAAGAAAATCATAAAAAAAAGATGTACACACTAATGTTCACAAAAATTTTCAGTAATAGTCAAAAACTGGAATCACTCCTGACATCCTCCAACAGATGTATGGTTATACCACCTAAGGTACATCCCCTCAAGGAATATTAATTAACAATAGAAATAATTTATTGATACTTAACAACATGAACAAATCCCTAAAAATAAGTGAGTAAAAAAACCCATATCAATATATACTTTAGCAAAAATGGACAGGAGGGTAAAACAACTTTTCTAGTGATAGGTACCAGTTGGAGTAGGGAGGGCATAAGGAATGAGTGAATGAGTATAGCTATGGTAGGTATATTTTGTATTCATATATGTAAATAGATTGAAACCTGTTGAAATTGTTCTAATGAAGAGGGGACGGGAGAAAGAGGGAGAATGATAGAGGGGGTAAATCTAACAAGATATACTGTAAGCACATATGTAAATATCATCCCACTGTCCAGCTGTTATATGCTAATAGAAAATAAAATAAAGAAAAAAGCCATGTTAAAGTTTATATACCATGCAATTTTATTCATATACATACCTATGTATGTATGTGTATGCATATAGATGTGTATATAAATATATATGCATATATGTGAAACCCCTCAATTTTAGATGTAAAGAATACATCAGTGTTATGTAAAATCTGAGGATGGGATGGAGGTGGAAGTAGGGGTTCGAGTGTCATTATGAAACCCCTGTGAGGAGGGTATTATTCAGAATCTTGGTTGTGGTAGAGATATAGGAGTCACATGTGAATCAAAGCTATGTAAAACTAAATTCACACACACACACAAATGAGTAAGTGTAAAACTCCCTGTCAGGTGGTTGTATAAAAGTCAGTGTGATGTTTGGAGATCTGTAAGATGTTTTCATTATGAAAAACTACATGAAGGGCACATGGAGTTTCTGTGGCTTTTTCCACAACTGCATTTGAATCTGCTATTATTTTAATAAAAATTTAAACTAAAAACATAGACAGACATAAATTGACACTTTAACCATAAACTTCCTTGGCTATAAATGCTTTCACACACTTTCTACAAGCTTCTTCCTCATATCAACCTTTTATTGCAAGCGTTGCTGTCTTGATTTTACACATGACAAAGCAGAACCAAGATCTTCAACCTCAAAACTCCTAAGGTGGTTACTGTTACCATGACATATCTGTGTGAGGTCATTTTTAGTTTTTAATAGAAAAGGGATGTTGCTTTTATCCTCCTCTTTCAGAAGTGTCTATCAGTTTGCAAATGACAGTCCATAACCCAGAAAACTGTCTAATATCCTGAACCGTGAAAGTTTGCTCTGTTATTTGGACTTACAATTTTGAACCTGCAAAAATGTCTATTAAAGAATGTTTTTTTAAAGCCTTTTAAGTATCAAAGAATTTCTGGACAGACTTTAAAATCTTCATAATATTTTTCATCAGGATTAGGAAATCCCCTTCATTTTCCTGGCTTAAAGTATTTTAAAAATCATGAATAAGAGTTGAATTTTCCTAAATAGTTTACCTGAATCCCTCATTATATCATATTATTTAGTATAATTTTCTGTTAAAGTTATGAATTACATATATTTTCAAATATTTAGATCAGCCTTGAATTTCTTGAATAAATATAGTTTACATTTTGATATATTATCTCCTTAATATATTCTGCATTTGATTTGAGAGATGTTGGATTTGCAATTTTTCTTACTTGTAATGTTTTCATGCTTTAGAAGCAGAGCTACATTGAACTCATAAAAATTTAAAACATCTACTCTTTTTGTGAGTTTTGGAAAAATTTATGAACACATGTGTTACTGTGCCCTTAAACATAAACCCTTTGGGGTAGTTCTCTTTGCAATAAGAGATTGAAGTTTTTCAATAGATATTAGAGTTTTATTTGTTCCATCAACTTTGATAAGTAGTATTTTTTAAAGCCTGAATATTGAAATCTTCAGTGTGAATTTATTAACAATAGTATTTTTAATATTCTAATAATATTTTTGTATTGTAGTATTTGTAGTCATTCTCCCATTTAAAAAAATTCCTGAGTACTATAGTTTCTGTTTCCCTTCTTTTCTCTTGATCTGTATTTCTGGAGTGTATCAATTTTTAAATATTCAAAACACCAAAGTTAGACTTTTTTATTGTATGTACTATACATTTGTTTTCTATTTTACTTTTTATTTTTATTGCTTTTTAAATTAATTCTTCAGTTTTTATTTGTAGGTCCTTTCCATAATTTTCTTAAGATGGAAGTTTAAATCTATTTTCTAAGCCTTTTTTATTTAAAAATTTTAGTAGTGTTAATTAATTGTACTGAGACATTTCTTGTGATATTTAAAACTTGCATATAATGTACTTTGATCAAATAATTCTATCTATATTACTATTTCTTAACCACCCTCCCTCCATTTTAACAGTACTTGGGGTAGTTCATTGTGCTATATTCACACACACATACACATATATATAATATATATACATATATATATACATATATATATATACATCTGTATATGTATACATTTAAATGAATATTAAGGCAATTTTCAAAATAAATTCAAGACTCATAGAACAGGAGAATCAGACAAATCTCAATCAAATTGAAAAACTTTAATATAACCTTTCCACAACTGCAATGCATAACAATCTTAATAAGGCAATCAATGAATTTTAACATTTAAATATACATATATATTCATATATTTATACAAACATACACAGATATAATATACTTCAATAATATTCACACCTGTCTCACTTCTCTTTCTTTTGTGCTAACATGTTGTTAAAATGCATAAACATCCTCTAAACAGTTTTCATTTGTGTCCCACAAATTACAAATCTGTCATATGTTCATTTTCTTCGCTTTTCAAAATATTATCAAATTTCTATTTTTATTTTTTCTATGACATATAGCTTAGTCTAAAATATATTATTTAATTTTAATAATATTGAGTTAATTCAGCTAGTTTTGTATTATTGATTTCTAGTGTATCTCAAATTTATGTGCTCCTGAAATAATGAAAATTTTGTTTGTGGAAATGTTCTACACACCTCAATAAGTTAAAATCTGTTGACTGCTGTATTTAGATTGTTTTATGTTGTAGTTATGAAAGAATGCATTAAAGTTTTCCAGTTTGATTGAGATTTGTCTAATTCTGTTCCATTAATCCCAGCTTTTATTTTGGAAATTATGCTGATGTGAATTTAAATTGATGGTGGATTCATTTTCCTCTTCACTGATCTCTTTCATTGTGATGCAGTGTCTATCTCCATAAAATTATCTTGCTTTAAAGACATTGTTTAAAAATACTATTGGCTGCATCAGCATTCTTAGACTTAGTTTTTCTTTGTATATTGTTTTATTTTCCATTATTTCTTTTAGCCTTTCTATGTCCTTATATTTAAAATATATCTAAGGAGCACATATTTGTTTCATTATTTTTTTTCCCTCCCTCCCTCCCTTCCCTTCCCTTCCCTTCTCTCCCATCCTTTTCCTTTCCCTTCTCTTTATTCTTCCATTCCCTCCCTTCTCTTTCAACAAGGTCTCATTACGCAGGCCAGGCTGGTCTCTAACTTGCTCTCCTCCTTCCTTAGTCTCCAGAGTTCTGGGATTATAAGCATGTACCACCACACCCAACTTCTTTTTTCTTTTGCATTCCTGTCTGATATTTTTGGGCTCTCTTAGGTATATATAACTTATTTAAATTCACTGTTAACTGTTGATATATTTAAGAATATCCAGAATATATAGATATATGCAGTATATTCTAGGTTACATTTACTTTTCTCTTTTTAAAAAATTTATCAAGTATTTATATTATACCATTATTTTCCCTTTGATTATTATTCTGTTATGTCTCTTTCTGGGATGTTATTTTAACCTTTTTTCAGTGGCTGCTCTAGAGACTACAGCTAGCAATCTTTTCAAATTGTGGTCTAATATATTATTTTGCCATTTTTTTGATAATGAAAGAAATTAAAAAGTCTAAATTTATTTAACCCTAACTGCCTAAAATATTTGTACTGTCAGTTATTTTACGTAAGTGAAATTTCAGAAGATATTACAATCACAGTATTGTGTGTTAGGTATTGATTTATATATTTTTTTTTACCACTTCAGGTATGTTATTCCTCCTTTTGTTTTCTTGTTTGTTGCAGGACTTCTTCTATCTGCTATCTATCTATGTATCTATTTATCTGTCTATCATCTTATCTATCATCTGTCTACCTACTTATCTACGTAGGCCAACTGGCAAAAATTTACCTTTGTCCTTGTCTGAAAAATCTGAGTTACATTTTTATTTTTAAGGATATTGTTGATGGGTATAGGATTAGATTGTCATGTTCCCTCTCTCCACCCCCAATCCAGCATTTCAGGAAAGCATTCTGTATCTTCTGTCTCCAGCCCCACATAGAGAACTCTGTCACTTTTACTGCCTTACCTCTGAGGTTAACACTTGTAACACTATATCCACTCCCATGGGCTACTTTAAGACTTCTTTAACAATTGTGTAATGTAATTTTTTTTGTGGGACTGGTGTTTGAACTCAGGACTTGGTGCATGCAAAGCATTTGTTCTACTGCTTGAGTCACACCTCTATCCTTGCATTTTTTGTGTTTTTATCACTTTCATTTTCTCCTTCTCTATCATTTTTAAACTCCATCCCTCCCCCCTTCCTCCTCCTCTCCTTTACTTCCTACTTTTCTTATTCATTTCTTTAATTTTTTTCTGTCTTCTTTATGTTCATATGTATTTTTCTACATTTCTTTTCTGAGATCTTAAGTATGTAGATTGATATCATGAGTAGTTTTACAAAATTCCTAGTCATTCTTTCCTTAAAAACTTTTACTTCATCTTTTTTTCTCCTCCTCATTGGACTTCAGTCACAAAAAGACTGAAATTAGTTTTTGCAATGATGTTCCTTGTGCTATGTTCTTTTTAATCATTATGTTAATTTTCGTGCTAAATTTGCAAATTTTGTAATAACTTATTTTGAGTTTATGCATTTATTTATTTAAAATATTAAATTGAGAAAAACTGTATACATTTAAGGCATATAATAATAATAATAATTTGATGTATGTACACATTGTGTAATGAGTTCTGCAATCAAGGGAATTAGTATATCTATTACTCACTACCCACAGTTGCCAAATTTTTGCCTGCGGGAAGGCATTTAAATTCTGCTCATTTATCAAATTTCAGGTAAACAACACAGTATTCTTAACTCTAATCTTTATGTCATTAGATTTCTAGAAGTAATTTCTTATACCTGAAAGTTTATACTCTTTGACCATTTGTTTGAGACCTTTTTTAAAGTAATGAAGACATTTATCATCATATTTAATAATTTACCTGTGATTTTACAATTTCAGGTACCCCGGGCAACAGAGGTTCAATTATTATAATTTCTCTATTTCATTATTAGTAATTGTCAATCTCCCACCATGCCTAGTTTATAAATTAAACTTTATCATAGATATGTATGTATATTTAGGAAAGGCATAGTCTATGGAGCATTGGGCATTATCTGTGGTGTTAGCCATCCTCTGGAGGACTTGGAACTACCATACTCCCTTCTTAGTACTGCTATAGCTCCATCCCTTAATGTTTGGCATGTTGAGCTTCTATTTTTATTTATCTCATGACAATTTTGATTTTCCTTGTGATTTATTTGATGTGGTTGTTCAGGAGTGTGTTTAATTTGCACACATATGTCAGTTTTCACAATTATTCCTATTACTGATTTCATTGTAGGCAAAAAAATACTTAATATAATCTCAATCTTCTTAAATTTGTTAAGATTTGCTTTGTGGCCCAACATAAGTTCCATCTTGAAGAAAGTTCTGTGAGTGATTGAGAGGAACGTGCATTCCTCTACTTGTCGGGGGAGAGCTCTGCTTCTGTCCATTAGACCTACTTGGAATGTAGTGATTTTTAAGTCTATTGTTTCTGTACTCATTTTCTGGCTGGGTAATCTATTGTTGAAAATAGAGCATCATATATTACCTCTTACTGCATTATTATTGCCTATCTCTCCCTTTAGGTCTGTTAATATTTTCATTATTTTGAGTAATGTTATGTTGGATACCCCTATGCTTACAATTGTGTCTTAGTTTTTCATTGCTGTGACAAAATACCTGAGATAAACAACTTCAGAGAGATGAAATTTATTGTTGTTCATGATACAAAGCCGTGGCTTTTAGTTAGGCAGAACATCATGGCAGAGGGAGCATGTGACAGAGGAGACTACTGAACTCATGCTGGCCAAGAGTCAGAGAACAACAGACAAGATATGCTGGCACAGCCCCAGTGATCTACTTCCTCCAACCAGCCCCCATTTCCTACTTTCTTACACCTCCCAATAATGCCATACAATTATGAATCCATCAGTAGATTAATCTGATGTGGTCAGAGAACTCAGAGTGAAATCACCTCTTAATCATTATATCTACCAGCTAGGAACCAAGCCTTCAATAAATCAAATCAAAATCATAACAGATTATTATGACCTCCTGATGAATTTTCCCTTGATCATCTTATAGTAGCCCTCTTTGTGTCTTGTGACTGATTTTGACTTAAAGTCTGATATCAGGACAACCACCTTTGCTCTCTTTTCATTATCATTTGCATGGATTATCTTTTCTCATTCCTTCACTTTGAGCTGTAGTCTTAGAGCTGGCTTGCCTGCTGAGGGACCCACAAGGAAACTTACCTCTACCTCTAAGTTAGGCTTGCAGATCTATGTCTCAATTGTGAACTTTAATCAGTTTATGAATTGGTTACATACAGATTCATAAAGCTCAAATGATTCCAAGAAACATTCTAACAAGATTGTAAAGTTGAGCATCAGCTGCCACACACCTACAATCCTAGGTACTAGGGAGGCTGAGATCAGGAGACTTGTGGTTCTAGGCCAGCCAGAGCAAATAACCAGGGCAAAATGGACTACAGGTGTGGCTCAAGCAGTAGAGCACCTGCTTTGCAAGCATTGAACCCTCAGTTTGAAAGCCAATCACACCAAATCCAAATAAACAAAAACATCAAAATTGTCAAAATTCAAAGTCAAAGAAAGACTCTTCAAACAGCCAGAGAAAAGGCACTCGTCACATACAAGAGAACCCCTTCATAAGTCTGCTTTCAATACAAACTCTGCATGTCAGGAGGGAGTTGGAAGATCTTTTCTAGGTTCTGAGAGAACAAAAAAAAGAATGTCAAGCATTAATACTGAAAAAGCTGACCTTCAGAAAATGGACATTACTAAATAAACAAAAGCTAAGGGACTTCAATACCAGGAAAACTGCCCCATTAAAAAATGACAGATAGAGTCCTTAATGTTGAGAAAAATGATACTCTGAAACAAGAGATGAGACTGTAAAACTCATTGTTAAATGTATATCATTACAATTTGACCCAATATGTCATATACATGCATGTAAATATCATAATAAAAATCCCTTTGTACTATTAATTTATGGTATTGTGTGTTCTTTAAAATCCCAAAAAGGTACATTATTCAGAAAACTGGACTATTGTAACGGTGATGTGTTGGTCACTTTTAATTCTAGCATTAAAGTTAAAAGATAAAGCTTTTAAGATATGTATAGCTACAACAATTTGTTAATGGACACAAAATAAAAACTTGTAAAATGTGATATCAGTAGCATAAAATATGTGTGTGAGGAAATAGTAGAAGTGTAGGACTTTGTAGTTCAGCTTAAAATTGGATGTTATAAAGGTAGTTTGTTTGTAGGTTGTAGTTCAGCTAAAAATAGGATGTTATAAAGGTTAGATATTTTATATAAGCATATGGTTACCAGAAGGAAAAAAAAGTAATAGACATGGAAAAGATAAAGAGAAAGAATCAAAACATGACATCACAAAAAAAAGACAAGTCATAAAGGAAGATAGCAAGACAGGAAGAAAGAAATAAACAAAACACAAACCATTTAAAAAAAAACAATGAATAAAATGTCAACAATAAATTCTTACTTATCAATAATTACTTTGCATATTTGAGTTTAATAATCCTTTTCAATTCCATCTACTCTTTGATTGAAATAAATCTTAAATTCTTTAATAATGGATGTTATATTTTAAACTGTCCATTTGATTATGTTTACAAATCCCATTTTGGTTATTTTAAAATTCTTTTCTCTATTTTGTCTCTTATTATAGACATATTAATTATGGATTTTTTGTCTATTTTGGCATATAAATTGTAGGTCCTTTCTTTGAATTCAAAATGTTGAATCCTGTGTATCCATTTATTATCAGCTAGTTCTTTGAGTTACAAGTCATATTTTTTCACCATGTGACCTATTTAGTAATTTTTGGCTGTGTGATGGACAGTGTCAAGGCAATATTATTTTTCACCAAAAAAAAAAATTTTTCTTCTCTCTTCTTTTAGGCAGCGAGTAAGGAACTAATCATTTTAATCCAATGAGAATTAAATTTGGTAGGGGATTAGCTACTTTAAGACCCAGACTTTTTTTTTCCTAAACCATATCTAGGACATAATCTTCCAGGTCATCTGCTTGAAAGTGAGTTGATTTTCCATTTTCTCAGCCTGGAAATTCTATGACACATCAAGTTTTATATACAAATATTTCAACCCATTTCCTCAATCTTATATACTTAAAAAAATTAAAGTATTTTTTTAAAGTAACGAATTTCAGCTATGTCTTTGTTTGGTTTGTTTAATAAGACTATAGACAGGAGCATTTACTATAGTTTCTAGAAGTTTTGTTCTGCTATCTTAACCTCTGGCAAGATTGAAATTTAAAAATAGTATTTAACAGGACAGCAAGTCACTCATTTGCATCCTTTTATATTTCCAATTAATCACACCCATGCTTCAAGAAGAGTAAAATTCTGTTGGTTTTCTTTTACCTAGTGATGGGTTTGAGGAAAATCAGATTCTTTCTGCCAGAGTAAGTCTGATGCTTAATCCAAAGCAAGAATTAGAAAATAAGGAAGACAACTGCAGGGTGTCAACTTACTTCATGAGCTGAGTTTATCTATTCTTTGTTGCTTCAACAGCATTTGGGTATCATTAAGAGTGTATTTTAAAAGGTTTATATAAGCTTTTCTAGTTGTTGAACTGTGAGCATTGACTCCCCATGACTTATTTAATTTTTTTTCAAAAGTGAAATTATTTTCTTGGATTTTGGTGCTGGGAAAAAAATCTGGATTTTGCTTTTGCAGTGGAAGTAAAATGGAAAACCTAGTGGTTTATTTTTCTTCTTATTTGTTGTCTCATGTTCTGTAAAATGCAATCTTTCAAATGTGTCTTTTTAAAAAGTGTATTAAACACAAAGAACAGAAGAACTTCTAGGAGGAAATCAAAATTTCTAAGAGATACTTTGAAAAGCACCACATAAAACTTACAATAGCTTTTAATGTATTTATTGAACTTGATTATCAATTAAAATTCTTGGAACTGATGTTTGATTTTTTGAGTCAGTGTGAAACTTTCTTTTAGTGACATGTTAAAGTTGTTCAGAAAGCCATAACTAAGTATTGTTATTTCATGGAGAAATGAATAATTGATTAACAGACTTTATATAAATCTATTTTAATAGATAGAATAAGTCTGTTGACTCATTTATTTGCAACAGATATAAACATTTAGATCTCTATGATGTGTTTTATATTAAAAGTCATTCAATTAAATAAAGATAATTTCTCAACTTTTTAATTTTGTAATGAATAGAATGCATATTTTGAAATAAATACATGTGTACATATGATTTTAGACCAGGGTGCAAGAATAGTCAGCTATTGGTTCAGACCTGAGAGCCATGTTTTCACTGTGCCTCGCAGATTGGAAAGGGTAAGGTCACTCTCCAGAGACTGTCTAGAGTCTTTTATAAGAGCACTCATCCTATTCACAAGGCCTCCATCCTCATGACCTAATCATTATCAAAAGTTTCACCACTTAATACTATCACATTAGAGGTCAGGATTTCAATATATAATTTTGGGGACACACAACCATTTGGTCTATAACAATGTATAAGTTAAATAATTCAATAATACTAGAGGAAATGATTGCGACACTCAAAGAACTTATTAGAATGTTATGAATTCTATTAATTTTCTGCTCTAATATACTGCTTAACTAAAATGAGTGACTTTTGTAGAAACACTTAAAATGTGGCTGGAACCATACCATGTTTTCCATATAAATGGTGACATTTAACATTCACAACAATCAAAAGTTTAAGTATAATTGTGATACCTAAATATGAGAAAAATGAAACCTACTAAACAAATACCTAGTACACAATCAAACAGCTAAAATAGTTGAGGCCTTTTGCTCATTCTTATATTTTTGAATTATTTGTAGTTTCTTTCTCTTCTCTTTTGTTTTGGGGTGGTTCAGTAGTCTGGGGTCTCTAAATATGAGATTATATTTTTTATTCTGGTAAATAATGCTGCATTTTACAAAATAATTTTCAGCAATATGGATTGGTCTAGTTTGTGCTTTTTCTTTATAAACAGATGGAACAGAGAACTGAAATGTAATGGTTAATTGGTTAAGAGTCTGGAAATATTGGATCAAACCGGTACCCAGAGACCATATACCACTGTAGTGTGATTTATTTTGCAAGGATGATGATAAAATGTCAGGCAAGTACTAGCTTGGCAGTTAAAGCACAATTCTATCTTTAGCTAAGTAGATAAATGAGATTTTATAGAAGCTGACAAATAAATTATAGAAACTCATGATTTCTTTCTATTCTTTCAAAACAACAAAGTAGATCTGTATTACTATCTATTTCACAGATAAAGTCACAGTTGAAGTTTGTGAAAGCTGTAAGTTAGCTACTTTGGGAAAGTTTTAAGAAGACATTTCTGTATAAGTCCAAACCTCACTGTATGTTTCTTTTAATCTCAATTAAATCTCAATTAAAGAAACAGAGGAAATCTCTGTTAAAAGAAACAGAGAAAGCAGTATGCTGCTTTACTTATCTGACAGAGCTCTAGATCCCAACCCTTGGCCATTCTGGTAGAAGAGATCTTCTCATGATTCTTATGCTTTAATAGAAGGGCTAAAATCTCATTCAATGTGATCAATATTTATTAATCCTGTGAGGAGTCAGGGAATTAAGGAAAGACAAAGAAGTCTTCTTATCCAAGTTTTTAATACTCCCTCAAATTGTATGAGCCTTCCAACCTGTTTGGAAAACAGAATCACATCCTGAACCCAAGTACATACTACAAGCATAACACATACATGCTTATGTACTGAAATAAACCAATAAGATAATTCACAAATAAATGAACCAATGAATGAATGATGCCTAGTTGCCATCCTGAAGCATAAGAGGGGTAAGGTGGAGGTTCAGAGGTAGATAGACAGTGGAAGGATAGGTCAGAGGAATCAAGATTTTATAAGTAGCTCTCCATGTTATTCTTAAAACCATACATGGTTAGAAGCAGGTCACTTATATTTCAAAGTGTAATAAATAAATGGCAACATTCTTTTAGCTTTATTTCATAACCATCTATTTCCTTACTTCCCATTGTTACAGATTTCTACTCTTCTTTTCTGTTTCTCTCTATAAGTACTTCTGTTCCTAATGTCCATCTCTACCTATTCTTTTCATGTCTGTCACTCCCAAACATAACTCTTATGTTATGCTTTTAACATGTAAGAGGATAGTTATCCAGTAGACTTAAAAATGCTCAGAAAACATTTTGAATACTTTTTCTAATCATACACACAAATGCAATAACCAGTCAAAGCCCAGGTATAAAAATCACACGTGAGACTCACATTAATGAATTCATAGTTTTTGTTGTATTGTACACCTTTCTTCTTCCCTCAGATTTATTTTGCTCAGATGTTGTCCCATCTGACCCTCCTTGTAACATAGGACTTGCTTGTAGGCTTATGAGCTCAGTGAAATTACCAAATTCCAATCTGTTTATTTCTTCTGAGAGAATGGTAGACAGAGAGAAAGAAAGACAGAGACAGAAAAGCACATTAGGCAGGCAAGCATCTCTCCTATTGTTTAAATTTTTAGTGAATAATAATTATTATAAGGGCAGGAGAAATACTTTCTCTTGGTGCCGAATATATATTATTTAATCTGGCAATAAATGTAAAATACTGTCTTACATAAACATCCATATGTGCTAACAGTTGAAGGTGGCAAATGAATTATAGAACACAAAACTAGTCCCTAATAACCTGACTGTCCTGTGTGTATAAAATTGCGTGCTGTGTGAACAGAACTTCTTTAAAAGACTTTCCCAGAATAATATTTCTAACAGTGTAAGAAACCAAGACCTTGAAGTAAACCTTTTCATTTTTGAAAGTGCATTTACTACTTTAAGATTCTGTCTGGAATCCTCTGTGCATTTATACGCTGCCTCCTCCTCCTTGCCCTGTGTACCTGAGTTCTGACACAATGGAACATGAGAAACCAGCTTATCCTCCAAAGCTCATTTCTGACTGCTGATAGAGTACAGGTCAGTGCTAGTATAGACATCTGAATCTTATTACTTGGTTACCTGTGTGTTGTATATTGAAACTCAAGTGAAATGCAAAATTTTGGATGTCAATCAAAAATTTTGATTAAGCACCTATGATGCTATGATGAGTAGACAGAGTAAGATATTAATATTGTCTCTGGCAAGGTCCATGCCCTCTGTGATATTAAAATCTAGTTAGCTGGTAATAAAAATATGAAAAACTACATAGCCATCACCCCATAAATAATGTTCAAAGGTGAGCTAAAGGTTAGCAGACGACAGTTACAAAATATACAGTAAACAAATGATTGGTATCTAGAATATATGAATAGTGCTGCATATCAATAAGGAAAAGATAAACAACCTATATCAAAATGTACAAATGATATGAACAAATAGTTTGGACTGCAGACTGTAGCTTGTAGACCCTTGAGTTAGAACATAATCTCAAAAATCTTGGTAAAATCAGCTATGATGATGGTAGCAAAAGCTATGTGACAAAAGCACCTAGACTATATAATTTGAAATTGAGCTCAAGAGGATTTGCTTATGTGATGTAGGAGAGAAAGAGATGTAATAGATGACTTCAAGATTTTTCACCTAAGTAACTAAAGGCTCAATGCCATTCATTGAGCTAGAAAAGATGAAAAAAAGGATCATACTTGAAGGAGAAAATTAGAAATTTAGATTGAGACATGAGAACCTATCCAAAATCCTAGTAGGGAATGGCAAGGAAATAGTTGGGAAAGCATATCTGGAGCTCATAATTTTGACATGTAGTGGACAAACAGTTTTCAGAGTCATCAGATTATAAAAAGTATCAAAGGTTTATGACTGAATGAAATTGTGAAAGAATGAGCATGAGAAGAGAAGAGATCCAAGGGCTAATCCCTGATGCACTACAAGATGAATAAGATCCAGAAGACAGGGTGGAGAAAGAGCAATTTGTAAGTAGGAGTAAAACCAACAGACAGCGCTTATGGAAAGGCAAGTGAATGAATCATTGCATAAAGTAGGTTATGAACAATTATGTGGATGTTTTAGGTAAAACAAGAAGAAGCCTCCCAATGAGCCATTGCCTGCAGCAATTAGTGCCTTATTACCTTGAAAATGGAAATTTTATTTAAAGGTATGGAAGAAAGAATGATTTGTTTGGGCCCAAGAGAGAAGAGAGGGACTGAAATAAATAATGCAAGAAACATTTGTAGAAGTATTGTTTTTAAGATGAGAAAAAAAGGAGAATAGCTGTGTGAGCATGTTAGTGTAATTAAATTAGCTTTATTTTCCAAGAGTAAATTTGGTGAGATAATTATTGGAGGTATAAAATAGTTTTTAACAACAGTGTTAGAATGATGAGACTATGGACTAGAAAAATATCCCAGAAATGCCAAGTTGCATGGATATGTACTGGTCTGAGACTAATAAATATAATGTGTCTTTGAGGTTATATGCTTTCAAGTTGCATTCATTTGCTTGGGTATAAAGAATACAAAAATTGCAATTATCTACTCTAAAAATCATTTAGATTTCTCTAGCTTTGTACAATTATGAATGAAATCATAACATGTAATTTGTATCCTGACCTGCTATTTTTCCTACTTAAAACTGTCTATTTGAGATTCATTCACCTTGTTGTTTACAGCTACAATTTATTATTCTTAATATTATCTAACCCATTGTCAAATCATAACATAATTTATCAATTTTCTTTCTGATTGATATTTGGTTTATTTCCAATCTATATCTACCAAAAACAGTGCCATAGTTATTATGAATCATGGTGAAACCAGTTCAAGAATTCTCTTAGATAAAGAATTGGGGGAATATTCTTGAATTACAGCATTTACATGTGTTCAAATATATGATTTTATGTTACAACTCAAAGTTGTACCAATTTGAATTCTCATCATACAATATGATATTAATACCTGAGCTATTAGCTGGTAATTAAAATAAATATTTGTAAGATCTTCATGAAAGAGTTAATTAAATGTGTTATTAGTATAGTCTGTCTTGATTGAATTATTAGAAATTTCTAGGGTGCTATATGGGCACTTCCATATTTTTATTTAAAATCATGAATTTGTAAGAATCAGAGAACTTTTAAGTTAATTTGGAATATTTTTATCAAATATTTGATTTTTACATTTTAACAATGTTTTTCTGCTTGTTTTTAAAACTCCAAAATCATCATTTGTATATTCCAGGGATAACAGGAGATTAGACATTGATGGAAACTAGTCACAATGTCTGCTTTATTCTGCAATTGCCATAATGGGCATGCTATTACAGGAGGGGTGGATGATTTGCATAAATAGGATATCACATGTGTAGCATCTTAAAATTAAATATTCATTATTGTTCTTTATCAAGCTCAATGCTCCAGAATATGCACGAATGCCATCTCAGAAGAGTTATATTTTAGTAATAAATATCAGATATACTCAGGAAAATTAAAGGATCAAGTTTGCCAGCTCCCATATGTAACCTTGGGAAAATCATACAACCTCTCTGACCACCATTTCCTTCATTAAATTGATTCTTTCATTATATTACTATTATGACTTAGGAAAATAATACATGAGAAAGCTCTTCATAAACTCTATAGCTAGGGGCTGGGGATATCATTCAGGGACACTCAGGGATAGAACACTTGTCTACCATGTGAGAGGTCCTGGGTTTGATACCAAGTACCACCCAAAAATAACTTTTAAAAAATATAAAACTATATTTTTATATAAAATATAAAACTATGTTAAATTTTGCTGAGAAAGTAAGGCTAATATGCATCTGGATTTTTTACACTAAATACTTGGAAAGTAAGGAATAAATTGGATATGTTATATTTTTATTGATACTCTGGAATAGTTAATTTTAAAGCTGTTAACATAAAAAATGGTGCTTTTCTGATTCAGTATGGGTGAAGGTTCTCCATGTTTTAAATTCTGCACTATGTTATAAATACTATATTCTGCCATAAATCAAAAAGAATGAAACTGTATTATGAAGCTACAGTGCTACTGAGATGGCAGGACAGATTTGTCACTTAAGCAGCACTCAAATCTGTCTACATTTCATTGACCTCTTTCCAAATATAAAGTGCTGCATAAATTGTTAATGATAACAACAGTGACCTAAGTTACTGTTGTCTAATGGCTTTCAGCTCTCAATGTTGATGGTGCAAGTTCAGTTTGTGAGACTAGTGCCTACACCATGGAAACCTTTATCACAGTCAGCACTGATTTACAGCCTAAACAGAAAGGCCAAGGTTTGACGAAAGAGGCTAAATTCTCCTCTTCCTTCTGTGACTATTCCTTCCAGCTTGCTATTACAAGAAAAATTTTAATATAGTAGTTTTGCACAAATTCATATTTAAGCATGAGAGGAAGCTGGACAGATCCAATTTGTGTTGAGAAGACTATGCTGGAAAGAGTTCCTGTTTCAGAGTCAGAAGGCCTAGATTTAAGCAGAAAGGCTGTTGCTTTTGCAATTTTGTCACTTTAAGAAAGTCACCTAAACTTTGTGATCCTGAATTACTTCACCAGTAATAGAGAAATAATAATACCTATGACATGAATTTGTAATGAAGAAACATGTTGATAAGCTGTTAGTGAGATGTAGATGATTCATTGTTCCTGTTAACACACCAACTGGATAGTCATTTTTCCTATAGTGCCTACAAAGATTTTAGTTAGGTCATTCACTCAGTATGGTACATTGCCCTTTATTTTGGAAAGTTTCTATGAGTCTACCTGATGCTTGTTTTGTGGGGACAGACTGTTAAACAATAAATTAGAGTTGAATTGGTACTCAGCAGCGGTGTCTCCCTCTTGTTAAGTAGAGTTTCAAAACTTGTTTATACTTTCAGCATTGCCTAAAATACAGCTCTTCAATTTATTATCATTACTATCAATTTCACCTGAAATTATATCTAAAAACCTTCTCATGTTCTTGTTTTCCTTGTGTACATTCTTTCTCAGGTATTTCATATTCATCAATTTTGGAAGCCTTTTGAAAAACAAACCAATAAAATCATGTTTCTTCCCTACATAAACCTATTTGATCATTTCTTATTGGATGCAACATAGAATACAAATTCCAGACAGGCATAACCTGTCACCTGCTTCTTCCATATTTACATCTTATGTCACATTTTTTCCCTGACTTCAGCCTTAAAGATTTTCCTTCATAGCTTCAATTTTGCCAGTTCTTGGTTGCCCTCCAAGACTTTTATTGATGGTCTCTGCTCTGGATTACTCTTTTTTCTTCTTTCCACAAGGTTGATACTTTGAACTTCAGTCTGAAGTTAAATGTCAGCTCTTTTAGAGAGGCTGGTCCTGACCATCTTACATAATCTCCACCTTCTTTTAAAATTATTTATGCCTTAGCCTGCTTTGGTCTGGTTTCCCCACTAGAATGAGAGAGAGCTTCATGAGGGCAAGGATAATGTCTATTTAATTTACAATGTGTCTCACCCTCTTAATAGAAGGTTCAGCATACATTTGATGCTTAATATAAGCTTATGGATGAATGAGGAAAAGGATACCTAACTGGATAATTCTCTGAATGATTGATTTATTAAAACCCTTTCCATTCCCACACAAAAATTAAAAAATAACTGTGTGTCGATTAAGATATTCATATTGTTTCTAAAAGTCTATGCAAATTGGGTTTTATTTTAAAACATAATTTCCCTTTATAATTTCATGAATTATTTATGGTTTATTCTCAGTAATTTTGGTAAGTATCCATTCTGAGCAATTTAAAATCATCTATATTCTGATTCTTAATAAAAGAGCGAATAACATCAGAGAATCATGAAGTTGAAGGAAACTGATCTCATCCACAATCCACAATCCTGAATCTTTTCCAGGAGATCTGAACCTACTCAATTTTGTCATGCCACATTCCCACGTCCTTGCATTTCAAAAGATGCAAAGAGGGGAAATGAAAAAGTAAGTAACCTATCATCGTTTGACCAACTGGTTCTTAAAGATCTTTAACTTATCAGAGTAAAAGTCCAACATATTTCTCATATGTCTGCTATTATGTTTTCTTTTTTCAGGTCACTTGCCCCGAAAATACTCTTGACTTTTATATGTATTATATTTAGTGCATGTTTCAGTTCTTCAGATAAAATGAATAAAAACTAAAAATATCTTTCTATCTCATTTTGGTCTTATTTTGAAGACTTACCAGAAAAAGGTACATATTCATTTAAATTATACTAATATTCAGACACTTAAATTATGCTGATTGGAAAGTGCCATGTCCTTAAGATTTTTACCAGTTCTCTATCACTTATGTCCTCAAAGTATCTATTCTTTTTTCTCATCTTTTAATGTCTCTTATCATACCTTATATAGCTCTTTGATTTCCTTACACCTTTTTAGTTTAATTTCACTGAAGACTTTCACCCGATGTACATATGCATAGCAAATTTTTAATTGTTTGACTTAAAAAGTAGCTTGCATTGTATCCAGGACATTATTACTGGTAACCTTTATAACTTCCTCCCCGACAAATCTTGAAGCAACGTTTTGTCCATATGCTACATTTTGAAAGATGCTCAACTAATAAATATACAGCTTTTCCCTTATTCTACACACACTTTCATTTCCCAAACCAAAGTAGTTTTAGTAAAATAATTCAAGAAAGAAATGTAATCTCTGCTAACTAATAAAAAGAAGAGATGTAATACCAGTGAAAGTTCTCCACAAGTGGCTGTACACATGAAATTCTCCTGGGCAACCCAAATCACTTCTGGTGGTAAGAACCACACATGTCCTGTCAGTATATGAGCCATGCCACAATGTTCTCATAAGCATGGGCAGTAACTAAAAAGTACATTGATTAAGATGTAAATGGGAAACTTGTTTTGGGAAAGAATGGAAGTTCATTTATACCACAGAATAAAAATCTTACTCTTTCTTTCTGGGTTGTTTTTGGAAAACCAGATTCCTTTCAGAAAAATATTTGGCCTGAATAAATAATAAGGGAAATTAGGCAAATTTCTCTACAAGCTGATTCTTAGTGTCGCCATTTCAAAACCAAACGAGTAACTTTTGAAATGCACGTTATTTGAAACCCATGCTATTTCAGTAGTATTTTGGAGTGCTCTAAGTAAGTAATGCTTATCAGTGCAACTGTTCTGGAAGTTGCAAACCCACATGGGTCAGGAACCAGCATTGTTATAGACAAAGAGCAACCTTGTGCTGCCTGAGTTCCTTCTGTAAGGTTCTCTCTTTTCACCCAGGACATAATCCCAATAGACTTCCTTTTGTAGTCTATAAAGGACAAAAGGGATAGGAGACAATATCTGGAAGATTCTCTGAATTTTTGCGAGCATGAATCTTTGCTAACTGGAACCTCCCTGGGATGTTCTTACAAAGAACATTATTTCTTTTTCAATTGTTATGTCTGAGCTATGCATTTTCTTTTTCTAATTGAAGAATTTTTTCTGTTTTTCAGATTAGCTTTAAAGTCCCTTATAAATAGCCACTGAAATATTAAAGTTTTGTTAACTGATGACTAGAAAATGATTTCATAATGTATGTGTGTCTGTAGGAATATTTTTATTTGACTAATAAAAAATTGGAAGAGACTTTTCACCCTTCACGATAATCATGTAAGAAGAAATTTCCTTCAAGTTTAAAACCAAACAAGTGGGAGCTGTCAGGACATACTAGCAAAGAATCTGAGAAGCTAATTCTGGCTCAATCTTTTCTATTAATGCCTCTTTGCCCATACAATCTTATTTCTGCCTGAACCACTGCTGTGTAAGGTACTGAACACAGATGTGGATCAATGAAGTCATTTACAGACCCACCTTTTGGGTAAGATAAATGATGGATTAATCTTAGTTCCCTGGGGCTTTATTTTTGGAACATATCCTAATGGTAACTGAAATCTCTTACTGGAGTTTCCTTAAATTTTTGTCTTCTCTCTTTCTCTTTCCTAAATGTATTTATTTTTTATTGTTATTTTTTGGCATTCTGTTATTGCTACCAATTCTATTAGAGCTATGAATATTGATTTTTGTGACAGTGATGGGTCTTCTCAGCCACAAAGATAAAAGGTACAGACCATTTCCACAAAGATGCCAAATGCTAAAATAATCTCACAGTAATTAATTTATGTTTTTAGACCTATGGGGTTCACAAGTTAATTATAGCCCTTGATGTCAGGTTACATTGGTGTAAAGGCCAAAAAAGAAATAAATGAGAGAAAAGTTTGGGAGAAAGTTATGTGAATTTTTTCAAGGAATCACACTGTAAGGTACTGATAATAAAGATGTAGTTAAAATAATGAAGTATGACTGTTAGATGAGTGTCCTCATTTCTTTCAATTCTGATATAATCTGAATTATTGCTTTGATGGTGATAGTGATGGCATTGGATTAAGTATTTTATATATAGTGTCTTACTGAAACTCAAGATAATTCTAGAAAATAGAGAGGAGGAAGGTTGCCATTTTATAAATGAGGAACTGTCACTGAAAAAGGAACTTTTCCATGGTTACATGGACAATAAAGAAATGAATGAAAACAGGAGTGACTATGGGAGATAATTAGGAAAATTACACTTGAACCACATGCAACATCTATACCCAATCTACAAAGGTATAAAAGATCTGTTTATGTTATTTTCTATGAATGTGTGAATGGAGGCTATCAATTGTACTTAGAGTTAATTAAGAATGTTTTGTTTTGCTTCCATAAAATTAACTTTCCACTTACAAATGAGATTTACTCTTTGACATATTTCATAGGTCCAAAATAGAGTGTTATTCTATTTGGCTTATTTAGGTTTCAAGAGCCTTTTAGCAGTTATATTGTTTGATGTATGTTTCAGTTACTAACAGTCAAGTCCAACAGAATAAGAATATCTTATACTAAGTGAACAATATTGGTGGGGGGGGGTCATATATCATCGTAAAGGAATGACAAGACACAGTTTTGGCAATCTGAGAGAAATTATATTAACAGTGGATTTTTAAAAAGCATTAAATATCTATTAAATTATTTTGGCTAAGTTTTTCATTTGTTATATAGAATGCCATTTATCAAAAAAAATTCTCAAGAAGAGCACCTCTCCCTCTATATTTAGAAAATTTGGTCCCTGTTATCTTGTTCCTTATGCCTTTGAAAAAAGTTAATGAATCATTATAAGACTCTGTCCTTGAGGTTTTCACAGAGACTAACTTAGAACCTACAGTTCTGTGAAATACTGGGTATCTCCTTTGGGATTTTGTGAACTTCAGTAGAAAATTAATGGGATTTGCAGTCTCTGGTCTTATTTTTTCAGAACTATGGGATGCTTACTTTTTGGTCTTTGTGTTGTTTCTGAAGACATGAGTAACTTAGAATCCAGTCATTCTTAGCAATTATTTCTCATTGTTACATCAAATGAATTACATAATCATTTGAAATTTCATATTTTATATATTGCATTTTTGTATTTGTTAGCATAATTCTCTTGGTGATGAACCAACAAAATTGAGCTCTATGAATTGATGACAAGATTAAATGTTTTGAGAATATCACAGTTCAAGTAGAAAGAATATTTGATTTTTCATAGTTATGTTTTTGATAGGAAAAAATTACTTGGAAATAAGTTTTCATTGGAATATGTTTACCATTTTATGCATTCTGACATTTAAAAACATCAATATAGAACTTTTGTTTCAATTTGTATTTAGTAACTATGTTCATGGCTTATGAAAAATCTTTGAAAACTTAGGAAGACCAAAATTTCTTAACTTTATAGTTACAAATGGTATTGAATAATGTAAAGTGATTGAATTCAAAACATGTTGCTATGGCCAGGGAGCATACAGTAGTAATAAAATTCTTATAATATATAATGCTGAAGGAATTATAGGAAACATTATTTTTATTCTTTACATTGAGCATAATACTATCCTTAGTGATATAATCAAAACCCTTTCCAGATCTCTGAAAGAAATAAAAAGTCTCCAAGAAAATGTGTTCACTTTCATAGTCTACTAATATTTATATTTTTCAGGAAAAAAGAATAAGTTTAATATTCAGAAATATCTCAGTTCTGTTAAAAAGAAGTTACTTAATTCTTAAATATAAGGAATAAATGTCTACATTTTTTACTTCTGAGATTCTTTTCTTTATGTATTTAATTACTAAATTAACTTAATTAAGTTGAACATTAATTTTAAACTAACTTACCCAGGCATATTGCTTTAACTATTCTAAGAGAATGAAAGCAAATTCTTGCCTTGAAAATCTGGTTAGTTTTTAAAATGCACCTGGTGTTCTGACTCTTCACATGCTTTCCAGGTCTTCTATCTTGATTGATAGGTTTGGCTTTAGGACATGGATGATACTGGGACACATTCTGATCAAAACATTACTTGCTTGAACATTATTTTGTCAAGAGAACTTCTCACTTGGTAAATTTAACTTATACAGTTTAGTTGTATATGGTTTGGGAAATCCTTAGCAATATTGGAAATAATGATTTTTAATTGAAGTTGTATGCAAGAAACAGAAAGTTTATTTGGAATTGAGTAAATTCAAGTAAGTAACAAAATCTATAGAGCTATAAATTTCATCAGTAAAGGTAAATATATGTACAAATACAGAATATTTCAATAATGTAACAGTGGCCTTTAAATTAACCCCAGTATAAACGTCAAAAGCAAAAACTGTTACAAATAGCAATAATGATAATATTTTTCAGGGGAGAGCGTGAATGCAGTCTCCCTCTACAACAAATTATGCAGTCGAGTTCCTTGCATTTGGGGAAATCACAGGGGTCAGCACATCTGGAGTGCAATGGATAAGCCTCGACCTGGGAAAACCACCTTCTTGATCATGGTATCTCCCCTGCCAGGTTAGTATAATGACAAAAATTTAATGGATAAAAATATAAAAAGAAATAAATTCTGACTTCAAAAGAAGGTATGTGAGGCAGAAAATATAGTTTCTGTTCTATAACAAATTTGTTGAGAGTTTTTATCATGAAAAAGTATTGAATTTTGTCAAAAACATTTTCTGCTTCTATTACAATGATCTTTTTGTCATCCTGTTAATATGATCTATCATATTTATCAATTTCCATCAATTAGGGAAATTCAAATTATAGCTACAAGGAGTTATCACCTTACACCTTTTAGGATGGCTACTATTTAAGAAAACAAAGTATAATAGTGTTGGAAAAGATGTGAACAAATGGATCCTACACTTATTGGTTGGGATGTAAATTGGTGTAGCCATTATAGAAAATTATATAAGGGTTCTTCATAAAGTTTAAAACAGAATTACACTATGATTTTATAATTTCAATGCTGGAGCTACATCCCCCCAAATTAAATTTAGGATCTTGTAGAGAAATATGCACTCTCATATTCACTGCAGAACTGTTCACAATAGCTAAATCATAGAAGCAACTTAAATTTCCATTGACTGATGAATGGATAAAGAAAATGGGATTTGCACATACAATGAAGTATAGATTCTCCTGGACTTACAATGGAATAATATCCTCATAAATTTGTCACAAGTTGAAAAGTTTGCTAAGCTGAAAGTGTACTTAATACATCTAACCCATCAAATATGACAACCCAACCTAGCCTAACTTAACACATTCTCAGAACATTTGTATTAGCCTACAGTTGAACAAAATTAACTAATATAAAGCCTATTTTATAATAAAGTGGTATATAGCTCATGTAACTAGTTGAATACTATACTGAGAGAGAAAAAAAGAATGTTCTATCTCAGTAGCCCAGAAAATGATCACATTTCAAATTTTGAAGTACATATACTAGATGTATATAACTTTTGCACAATTATAAGTCAAAAGCAATCTATAATTTTCAGTAAGATATTTTATCATTTGTTCCAACAGGAATGGCTCTGAAGGATATTATGCTAAGTGTAACAAGCCAGATCCAAAAACATAAATGCTACACATTTATGCATAACCAGTCAGATCCAGAAACATAAATGCTACACAATCCCCTTTATATGAGCAATATAAAAATCAAAACTCACAGAAGCTGAGTACAATGTTGGTTTCCAGGGACTGGTTGAAAGAGGAAGTGGAGAGGAGTTGTTCAAAGGCAACCAAGTTTCACTTATATGAGATGAGTAATTCCTACAGTTTTACTTAGGTCAGAATGCCTATCATTAATAATGTCTTGTACAGTTAAAATTTTACTAAGTGTATAGATCTTATGAAAAGGTCATCAAACATGAAATAAAAATAAACAAATAAGGAAACCTTTAAAGCTAATAGATATGCTTATGGCATCAATTGTGGTGATATTTTCACAGGTGTATACTTATCTCCATAATCATCAAGTTGCATACATTAAATATTTATAACTTTTTAATGACAGTCATACCAGCATAAAGTAGCTTGGAAAACAGGATCAGGTAACATTCAAGTCATGTCCATGTCCATATCCTTACTTTCTTTCCTCTTTCATTCTGCTATGAATGTACTCTTCTCCCTTATGCTGAGTCTCACTCCATAGTAATATGAGAAAATATTGTACAACAACAGAGAGTGTGGTTAAAACAGAAAATTCTCAGGATCTGCCTGAAACTGACCAAAGTTCAGATTTCACAATTACACTCTATATTTATTTGTTAATTTTATAATTATTTTTGTGTCTTTATTTATTGCTACACTAATCTCTGGTATCTGTGAATAAATGTTTCCTAATGCTGAAATTCTTGAACCTGATGCTGCATCTTTGTTGGCAACATGGTAAATGTTGACACTGCCTCAATGGATCTGAGGTTGATCCTAAGAATCTGCATTTCTAACAAGGAGAAGTTGATCTGGCTGGCCCTGGTAGACATTCTGAATAGCAAGATGACATGCACACTTGACATACATCTCTCCTGTGGTTATCAGAGGCTGCTTTTCTCTGAGCTACCTGTAGTGAATAAACAAATGGGGGTGTTCATTGGTATGCTTTGTGTATAAGGAATACAAATAAGGGAATATTATAATTTATCCTGATTTTTGACTTCCAAGATAAGTGATAGCATAAGATGTTTACTTTTATCAATCAACAGTTCATTTCCCCATGAATCATATCCCTTAGCCAAAGTAGGTTGGGCAAAACTCTTCAACAAAGGAATGTTACAGAAATATACTCATTCATTCACTTGACATTCATTTATGTACTATTTTTGAAAAAATGTATGGGAAGCAGCTCTTGAGTGTTTCATAGACATGATTTCTGTACTTAAGGTTCTGGCACCTAAATAAAAATATATACAGGGTTTAAAAAATGGTAATAGTGAAGTAAATGCAAAGCATTATTTTAGTGTAGCAGAAAAGGGAAAAAATGCATTTATGGAATGAGGATTTCACTAAGACTGTGACACTTTTCTGAGTTTTGGTAAGTTATGAGATATTCAGATAAGTCTTACAAAAACAAAGAGACAGTGAACTTCATAGTGTACTTGAATCACAGGTAGTTCAGGATGATTATAGGAGTGGGAAAAGATAAGTCTAGAAAAGTAGGCAAAGCATCAAAACATGAATGGTCTTGATTCCAAGAAAGATGGATCATTATCTAATAGACAATGTGGAAATATTGAGTGGTTGAGTATTGGGAAATAATTTTAATAACATTGTAAAATGGTAAATAATAAAAAGGCCATTTAAAGGATATCAGATTAGTATAAGGAGGAAATAAAGAATTCTGAACTGAGATAGTATCAGTGAGCCTAGGGGAAGGAATTCTAGAGGTAGAAATAACAGGACTTTGTGGTAAATTGGATACTGGAGGGAAGACATGGAGGGAAAAAAACAGCTTCAGATTTCAATAGATGGGATATAATGGCATTTTGCTAAAGTTCTGTGCTTATTATTCAATTGTGGGAACTATCTTGGAAGTAGTAATCATGGGTTTTTTTTTCTTGCTGAGTTTGAGAGATTTTTAGGAAAATCAGACAACTGTACATCAGCTATTGAGAACATGCAGCTTAAGCAGCATAAACATGGAATGTGGAAGTGGATCTTTTCATAAGCTTGGATTATCTCATATTTTCTCTTTCTAACTCAAAAATACCACACTGGGGAATGGTATCACTGGCCTAAGCCACAATGTCAAAATTCACAGTTGTTCTTCTGGTTTGCTCTAGAATTAGAAGATCCTAAGTCCCTAAGATAATAACAGTTCTTTTCACCAGCAAGAGTGGTTAGCCATTTAGAGTGGCATAATTAATAATTTAAACTATAAACATGTTCTGGTATCTTTGATGTATGTATATATTTTGAATTCTACTTAACAATTAGCTATTCTTTTGTGGTAAGACAACAGATCTAGGTCTAACATATTTTGCAATAGATCATTCTAAAGTATGCTTTTCTGATATTTCAGATTTTAAAAAAATTCCATCAGTTCATGGTATCAGGAAGTTTGGAGAATATTGACAAGAGGACATTACTTAGTCATATATAAACAAGAATGAGTATGATTTAATCCCAGGTGGAAGGAAAGCTCTGGTCAATTCTCCTCTTCGGCTTCCTTCTGGTATTCAAGGAGAAAGTTGGCTTTTAATTGTATATGCTTTGGGCTGGGAATTAAACCATGTGCATGGTAAACAAGTGCTCTACCACTAAACTATACTGCCAACCCCACAACGTAGCTCTTTAGATAGCAAATAATTTATTTATATTATGGAGTACTTATACAATGGTTTTTGATAAAGTATGATTATTAAGGTGATTACATTTAAAATTGTAAGGAAATTGAAAATGAGAATGGCTGCAGGTTAGATTGGATATTTTAGAACCAAACATTAGAATTCAGGTTACTAGGTAGCTGATTGTTCATCTGCAGTCATCATGCAGTACAAACAGTTATTATAGCTTGTGATTATTTTTATTTACACATACATCAAACTGATGAGGTGCGGCTTACATTTGCTCTGCTTCTTTCTTTCAGACTATCATTAACATTCAAGATTAAATAAGGAACTTACTGAGCTAGAACATCAAATACTTATTAGCAAATTTCTAGGTAGTTATGTATATTATATTTATATATTTATACACAGCCTACTAAATCTGTGACCAAAACCACTGGTAACTTTGTATAACTCTGCACCATTAATTTCTTTGGAGTGACATTCTGATGTGAGCTGAACAGATGGAATTGCAGGATTGTTCTAGCAAATTTATCATAAAAAATGCATCCGACACCTGTGTAATTTGCCTAATCATTTTCCTAATAAGCTCCCACCATTAATTATGCACGATTTCCACAATGCAATCAAGATAAAAGTAAATCTGATGACTTAATACCCTTCAAAATAATTGGTTCACCCAACACAAGCCCTCCTTTGCTTTCCGCAGCCATTTTAGTTAATTAGAAAAAGGGTGCACCCGGTTGGAGTCAGCAGAAAGGAGGCTGATCGCTTGGTGGGAGGTAGACATGCTGGGTTTTTGGGCAGGAGTCAAGGATATTAACTCATGAAAGAATAGAATATTGCCCCTTCCTCTTCCTTTCTTCCCTTCACAACACCCCCCTTCCAACTTCTTGGCCTCCCCTCACACCCCAGCAGCAAACAGATGCGATTAGTGTTCTTCAGCCATCAGAAACCTGACTGCAGGACTCTGTGGGTCTAATGAGGATCAACGTTTCTGAGGCTGCTGTCTTGCGGTGCAGTCCACCTGTCACATCGTTAGGTTCAGCATGTGCCTTGAATTCACTTTGCTAAATGAGATTTACAGGCCCCACTGAAACCCATCCTGCAGCAACCCTGCTTCAATTAGCTAAAGATTAATTGTCTGAGAAAGGGAATGAAAGTTTTACTTCAACTGACCTGAAAAAAAAAAAGGTAGGAAAAAAAAAAGAAAGAAAAGTATGGTTCAGGTATTCCACATAGGCCCGAGGCAGTGTGGAGAATCGTGATAATTTAAAGGTGCTGCAAATTTCCTACACCTCTGCTGGATGAATGAAATTAACTAGCACTAAAAGCTGTCAAATTAAAGGTTGACTTCCAGATATTAGCACCTTAAATGTCACCGAATATTCTCTCTTTCTTTTCTTTTTTTTTTCTTCTTCTTTTTTTTTTTCCTTTTTGGCAAACTTTCACGTCAGCACACCTGCACATTCACGCAAACATTTTCTTACTGCTGTTCCAGCTAACTGCTTGTTCGTGCCCAGCCGGGAGTTACTTGCTATAAATCTTTGATGTAACCATGGCTACAAAACAACTGGCAATTACAAAATTTCCTCCATGTTAATGTTACACTAATTATGTTTGAATATGTTTTAATGGAGAAGAAGAATTGGAGGTGAGGAAAGATTCGAGAAGGAGGGCAGAGTGGGATCTCTGCTCTCATCTGCCATACGCTCCCTACAGAATTCAGACACACCACATCCTCCACTAGAGATAGATTCTTGGCAGCTAGAATGTCTTCATTTTTAAAATCTTAATGCAAAGTATGGGACAGATAAGCCTTAATGTTGTGTGGAGAATGACCTTACATAAACAATTACTAATTTATACTATTGTGAAATGTGCAATGTTGTATTAAGATTTGAGTAGGAAATAGAAAAACATACTAGTTAAAATTACTTTTAATTAATTAAATGAGAAAAGCATTTAGAATTACTTGTATTTAACATAAAGACTAGCACTGGCATGGAAGTCTGGACATACCTCACATAGGAGGCAGTGATTATCAGGGGAGCCTCTATGCTTCAGCTCTTTGACAGCACTTTGCAAATGATTCCTATTTGTGCCAATTCGAATTTGTGGGCTACAGCACCTAGTTTTAAATAATAAGTTCACAAATTGCAAACATGCATAGGGAGAATCCATAGGAAAGCAGCACAGAAATTAGAAAATGTTGAAAATGTAAGCAGAAGCTAATAAGAATATAGTAGAAGCGAGATGCATCTATTTTGAGTGTGAGGACTCTGAAACCTACATTAAAGATTAAAATCAAAAGCAGGTAGAAAAAATAGCTAAGTAAACAAATCTAAAACATTGTGTCATTTCTTTTATAAATATCAATCTATTTGAATCACTAGTCACAATGAACTTCTAAATACAAATTTTGCTCTTCGTTATTAACTAGAAATACCAGGAAGAATAAGGATTTGAAAGTCATTTAAGATATTGTTTTATATTTCTTTTAAATTGTATTTATGTTTATGCTTTATAGCTGCACACATTATTAGTACAGTGATACATTTATACAAATTACATACATATTTATATCACACATTTTTAACTTAAATTTGTTTTTTATTTTAGTTATTTAGTTAGTTTGCTTTGAGCCAGTGTTTCCCTATGTAGTTCAAGGTCATCCAGAGCTTAGTGTGTAGCTCAGGGTGGCCTTGAATTCAAGATTAGATTTTCCTGCCTCAGTGCCTTAGGGCTAAGGTTACAGACATGTACCACCATGCTCAGCTAAATTTAATGTTAATTCCTTGACTTTATAGGGTACACATCTAAGAACTTCAGGGAATCCTATTCCAAGATTTCACTCCTCACTTGGGCAAAGACTGGAAACACTGTGGTTATATTGAGATATAATCTTCATGTGGCCCTAAAGTTTTTATAGTTGAAGATTCTTCCTGTCTTAAACCCAACAGTTAAGACCTAATCACATATGAGATAGATACTCTGTATACCAACCTCCATGTTTAACTCTCATATTGCTATAACTGTATACTGTAGTCTTAAAACAACTGTTTAGAAAAGGAAGTTTATACGGTATGCCTTTTTTGACATTTTTCTAAACATTTATTTACTTAGTTTATCTATTATAATTTGTATTTAAAAGAGAGGTATCATTCTCTCTATCCCTTTCTCTTCTAAATACCCACATTTGTTTATGAATATCCAATCTGTGACAGACATTAGCTATTCTTGTCTTTTTACAATTATTAACTCTTTTAATCATTGCCACAATCCTATAATGTAAGTTTATTATATTGTCACTTTCATTGATGAGTAGAACTGAGTTAGAAATATTAAATAACTTGGTTAATGGCATGCTAGTAAATGTAAGAATAGGATTCACACTCTTTCCATGGCCTACATGAACTACACTTTGGCATGATAAAACTCAAGTCTATGGGTTATTGTTTAAAACTGATACCTCCTGATTTACATAGATGTTAGAAGTATTGATGAAGTTAAAATTATTTCTAGTTTATATATTTGGGCTCAACCCAAAGAGTTTTGAGGAAGAAGGATTGATTTATCACAGATAATCAATGTAACTTGATCCTGGGTGACATTACTTTTGTGGTTATAACATAATAACCATGGTTTTGAGATCATATGCATTTTACCATTGCTTTATGGGTTTTGACTAATGTGTCAAAATATATTATATTATACATATAAAATTAATGCTGCAAATGTTATCAAAAGCAACAGGAATATGACTAATCTTATTAAAAGACATAAAATAATACATGAGAGGTGTCATTTCTTCTTCGCTAAAGTATATATTGAATACAGCTCTAATTAAAACCTTAGTAGCCTTAGCAATACAATTTTGAACCATTTGTGGAAATTTTACATAATGAAGCTACCAATTTACATTTCCAAAAACAGAAAATAAAAAATTTTCTACTAGATAATATGTTACTTAAACAATAGTAATAATAGGTACTATTTATAAGGAGTTTACCTAAAAACCAAAAAGAACAAAATGGGCATACCAGAAGCAGAAAATTACATATAAATATATAAGATTATCCAGATAAAGAAGGCATCATTGAGTAATTCAGAAGGTGGCAAAAGAGTTGACTTTCACTTTTCCCCTCTTCATAAAAAGAAGCCACAACAAGGACAAACGACAATATTTCAACTGGAGTGACTGAAGAATTTCAGTGCAGTTTAGTACTAAAGTTATGTGATCATTGTGGAATGGGAGAAACCACGATGGTACCACAATGAGGAGAGCAAGGCACAATGTCTCTCCCACACTGTATCCCTGCCTGGATTTGATGAGAGCAAAGACAGATTTTGCTTTATGTGGAAGAGGTAAGATGCAATGGTCAACACCTGCACAGGAAACTTCAGCAAACTTCACAGGTCCCAAACACAGTTTGGAGAGTTTCCCACTGCTAGACATCACCCACTCTGAGGTCAGTAGTCACAGAAACTCAACCCTTTCTCCCTTAGAAAGCCCAAAACTTAGCTGGCCAGTCTGTAGTATGCCAATGCATCTGCTACCACTGATGTCCAGTTGGGTAGTAGCCCTACACATGTATAAGCCTGCTGTACAACTATCCAGCAGTGTCCATATTCACTTGATCCCAGCTAAAAAACAGCCATTCAGACAGTGAATCTGACCCTCCTACAAAAGGCTACCATGCAGCCAGCCATCCCTTAGCATCTACATAGCCCAAGCCCAGCCCTATAGTCATACAAATGTCCCATCTCCCCAGACCCAGTGAGCCCACTATGAAACTAGCAGATCCAAGAAACTCCTATGTGCCTGTGACTAGTCTCATAGCCAGTCAGGCAGTGACCCCAAACAACTAAATAAATCTATGATAACCAATCACAAAGAAAAGAAAATTTACAGAATGCCTGAAAAAGAATTCAAAAATTTCCATGAAATCAGATAGAAATTCAGGAACTAAATGAGAAATTCAACAAAGGATAAACTTCGTGAAAAAGAATCAAAGAGAAATCTTGCAGCTGAAGTCTTCAGTAAAAAATATAATTGAGAGCCACAATAATAGACTAGGTAAGACAGAAGAAAGAGTTTTTTGTTTTTGTTTTTATTTTCAATTTTTTTTCTTGATCATGTTTTTATTTATTTTTTAAATTATTCATTTATTCACATGTGCATTAATTGTTTGGGTCATTTCTTCCCCCTGCAACCCCTCTCCTCTCAGTTCCAGACTGGTCCTGTTCTGCCCTTATCACTAATTCTGTTGAAGAAAAGACACAGCATAGTAAGGAAGACAAAGCATTTTTGCTAGTTGAGTTAGGGGTATATATACAGAGGGATTCCTAGCATTGCTTTCATGTACACATGTGTTACATCCCATGTTGATTCATTTCTAACTGATCTTTACACTGGCTACTGATCCCCTTCTCATGATAATCTATGTCTCTTTAAGGTTTCTGTATTAATTTCTCTGGTGTGGGGACATCAAATGCTTTCCTGTTTTGGGTTTTCTACCTATTCCTTTATCTCCTGTATGTGCTCTCCCCTTGTCATGTGATCCAAGTCCAACCACATTGTTGCCTTTGCCCTAGATCTAAAGTCCGCAAATGAGGGAGAACATACATTTGGCCTTCTGAATCTGGTTAACCTTGCTCAGAATGATGTTCTCCAGTTCCATCCATTTAAGATTTCATTCTTCTTCATGGCTGAGTAAAATTCCATTGTGTACAAGTACCACATTTTTCTTGATCCATTCATCAATAGTGGGGCATCTTGGTTGTTTCCCTAACTTGGTTATTGTGAATAGCATTGCAATAAACATGTATGCAGGTGTCTCTGGAGTAAACTATGTTGCATTCCTTTGGGTATATCCCCAGGAGTGGGATTGCTGGATCATATGGCAGATCTATGTTTAGATATTTAAGAAGTCTCCAAATTTTTTTTCAGAGTGGTTGCACCAGCTTGCATTCCCACCAGCAGTGGACTAGGGTTCCTTTTTCCTACATCCTCGCCAACACATGTTATTGGTGGTGTTTTTGGTGTTGGCTATTCTAACAGGGCTGAGATGGAATTTAGTGTGATTTTGATTTGCATTTCCTTTATCGCCAGAGATGGTGAGCATTTTTTCATGTGTTTTTTGGCCATTTGTATTTCTTCTTTTGAGAAAGTTCTATTTAGTTCAATTGCCCATTTTTTTATTGGTTCATTGACTTTGGGAGAGTTTAGTTTCTTAAGTTCCCTGTATATTCTGGTTATCAGTTCCTTGTCTGATGTATGGCTGGAAAATATTTTCTCCCACTCTATGGGTGGTCTCTTCAGTTTAGAGACCATTTCTTTTATTGTGCAGAAGCTTTTTAATTTTATGAAGTCCCATTTGTTCATTCTTTCTCTTAGTTGCTGGGGTTCTATTGATGAAGTCTTTGCCTACACCTGTTAGTTCCAGAGTGTTTCCTGGTCTTTCCTGTAGTAACTTCAGAGTTTCAGGTCTGATATTTAGGTCCTTGATCCATTTTGAGTTGATACTAGTACAGGGTGATAAACATGGATCTAGTTTCAGTTTCTTGTAGACGGGTAACCACTTTTCCCAGCAACATTTTTTGAAGAGGCTGTCTTTTCTCCATCACATATTTTTGGCACCTTTGTCAAAAATGAGGTGGGTATAGTTGTGTGGATTCATATCCAAGTCCTGTATTCTGTTCCACTGGTCTTCATGTCTGTTTTTGTGCCAGTACTACGCTATTTTTATTGCTATTGCTTTGTAACATATTTTGAAGTCAGTTGTTGTGATGCCTCTATCATTGCTCTTTTTGCTGAGTATTGTCATAGCTGTTCTCAGTCTCTTTTGTTCCCAAATGAACTTTAAGGTAGATTTTTCAATCTCTGTGATGAATATCATTGGGATTTTGATGGGAATTGCATTAAACATGTAGATTGCATTCAGTAGTAAAGCCATTTTTACTATGTTGATTCTACCAATCCATGAGCAGGGGAGATCTTTCCATCTTCTGTAGTCTTCCTCGATCTCTTTGTTCAGGAGATTGAAATTCTCCTTGTAGAGGTCATTCACATCCTTTGTTAAATTTACTCCTAGTATTTGATTTTTTTGAAGCTAGTATAAATGGAATTGTTTCCATATATTCCTTCTCAGTTTGTTCACTGTTGGTGTAGAGAAAAGCTAATGATTTTTGTAAGTTGATTTTGTATCCTGGCATCTTGCTACATCTGTTTATAATGTCTAAGAGTTTTGGGGTAGAGTTTTTTGTGTCTTTAAGGTATAGGATCATATCATCTGCAAATAAGGATATTTTGACAATTTCTTTACCTATTTGTATTCCTTTTATTTCTTCTTGCCTTATTGCTCTGGCTAGAAATTCTAGTACTATGTTGAATAAGAGTGGGGATAGTGGGCACCCTTGTCTCATTCCTGATTTTAGGGGGAATGGATTCAGTTTTTCACTGTTAATTATGATGTTGGCTATAGGTTTGTCATATATAACCTTTACAATGTTGAGGTTCATTCCTTCTATCCCTACTTTTCTTAGAACTTTTATCATGAAGTGGTGTTGGATCTTGTCAAAGGCTCTTTCTGCATCTATTGAGATGATTAAGTGGTTTTTGTCCTTGCTTCTATTGATGTGCTGCATTTCATTTATAGATTTGTGTATGTTGAACCACCCCTGCATCCCTGGGATGAAGCCAACTTGGTCATGGTGTATGATCTTTTTGATGTGTTATTAAATTTGGTTTGCCATTATTTTATTAAGGAGTTTTGCATTTATATTCATTAAGGAAATTGGCTTGTAGTTCTCCTTTTTGGAGGTGTGTTTGTCTGGTTTTGGGATGAGAGTTATATTGGTTTCATAAAATGAGTTAAGCAATGTTCCTTCCCTTTCTATTTTGTGGGACAGTTTAAGGAGAGTTGGTATTTGTTCTTTGTTAAAAGTGTGATAGAATTCAGCAGTGAATCCATTAGGTGCTGGACTTTTTTTTTTTTTGGAAGGCTTTTGATGGCAGCTTCAATTTGTTTTGTGTTATAGATCTATTCAGGTGATTAATATCCTCTTGGTTCAGTTTTGGGTGATTGTAAGTTTCTAGAAATCTGTCCATTTCTTCAAGATTTTCAAATTTATTAGAGTGTAGGCTTTCAAAGTAGTACCTGATGATTTCCTGGATTTCCGTGGTGTTTGTTGTTATCTCTCCTTTTGCATTTCTGATTTTACTGATTTGGGTTTTTTCTCTCCTCATTTTAGTCAGGTTTGCCAGGGGTCTGTCCATCTTATTTATTTTTTCAAAGAACAAATTTTTGTTTCATTGATTCTTTGTATGGTTTTTGTTTGTTTCTTTTTCATTGATTTCAGCCCCTATTTAATTATTTCTTTCCTTCTGCTTGTTTTGGGATTTGCTTGTTCTTGATTTTCTAAGAGTTTGAGCTGTAGTATTAGGTCATTGATTTGAGATCTTTCTGTCCTTTTAATATATGCACTCATGGCTGTAAATTTTCCTCTTAAGACTGCCTTTGCTGTGTCTCATAGGTTGTGGTAGGTCATGTTTTCATTTTCATTAACTTCCAGGAAACTTTTAATTTTCTCTTTTATTTCATCATTGAGCAATGTGTTGTTCAGCTTCCAATTATTTACATGTTTTTTCTGCTGTTTTTGTTGTTGATCTCTAGGCTTAATGTATTGTGGTCAGATAAAATGTATGGGATAATTTGTTTTCTTATATTTGATGAGCCTTGCTTTGTGCCCTAAGATATGATCAATTTTTTACAAAGTTCCATGGGCTACTGAGAAGAATGTATATTGTGCAGAAGTTGGATGAAATATTCTGTAGACATCAGCTATGTTCATTTGATCTATGCTGTGATTTAGTTGTAGGACTTCTTTATTGATTTTTTTATTGGATGACCTATCTATTGGTGATAGGGTGGTGTTAAGGTCTCTCACTACCACTTTTTTGGAGTTTATTTATGCTTTTAGGTCCTTCAGAGTATGTTTGATGCAATTGGGTGCATTGACGTTTGGTGCATATAGGTTGACAATTGTTGTTTTCTTTTTGTGTATTTCCCCTTTAATTAATATGGAATGTCCTTCTTTATCTCATTTGATCAATGTAGATTTGAAGTCTACTTTGTTCGAGACAAGTATTGCTACCTCTGCCTATTTTCAGGGACCACTGGCTTGGTGAATCTTCTTCCAGCCTTACACTCTCAGCCATTGCTTATTTCTGTCAATGAGGTGGGTCTTCTGTAGGCAGCAGATTATTGGATCTTCCTTTTTAATCCAGTTTGCCAATTGGTGTCTTTTGATGGGGAAATTTAGTCCATTAACATTCAGTGTTAGTATTGATAAGTACGTGGTGATCCCTGTCATGTAGTTGTTTTTGTTGATTAAGGGTTTGGTTGTTTGTAGCTGAATCAATTTTACTCTCTACTTTCTTACCTTTTCTTCTTCTGTGGTTTGGTATTGCCTGTCCTTTCATGGTTTTGTTTGCTTTCATTTTTTGTGTGCAGAATTCCTTGGAGAATCTTTTGTAGTGGTGGCTTGGTGGTCATATATTGTTTTAGTTTCTGCTTATCATGGAAAACTTTTATTGTTCCATCTATTTTGAATGATAGTTTTGCTGGGTAGAGTATCCTAGGATTAAGTTATTTTCATTTAGTTCTTGGAAGACCTCACTCCATGCTCTTCTTTCTTTAAAGGTTTCTGTTCAGAAATCTGCTGTGATTTTGATGGATTTACCTTTGTATGTTATCTGTTTTTTCTCTCTTACAGCCTTCAATATTCTTTCTCTAGTCTCTGTACTTGTTGTATTAATGATAATGTGTCATGGGGTAGTTCAATTTGGATCAGGTCTTTTTGGTGTCCTGGAGGCTTCCTGTACGTGAATGGGCATAGTTTTCTCTAGATTTGGGAAATTTTCTGTTATTATTTTGTTGAATATATTACACATTCCTTTTGCTTGCACCTCTTCTCCTTCTTCAATGCCCATGATTCTCAGGGTTAATCTTTTGTTGGAGTCGGTGAGTTTTTGCATTTTCTTTTCACGTGTCTTGAGTTGTTTTAGTAATAGTTTTTCCTTTAATTGCCATTTCATCTTCAAGATCTGAGATTCTGTTTCTGTTTGTTCTATTCTGCTGAAATGGCCTTCTATTTTGTTTTGTATTTCTGTTTCATTCTTTTTTCTGATGTTTTCCATATCGTGTGGTACTTCCTCTTTAATATTGTCAATTTTTACCATTAATTCATTTATGTCTCTCTTTATGGTAAGCTCTGTTTCAGTTTGGTGTTTATTTAGGGCTCCTATGATTTTATTTATTTGTTTCTGCATTTTCTCATATTCTTTATTTTTGTTGTCTTGGAATTTCTTGAGTGCCTCCTGTATGTTTTGGTTGACCATATCTAGTAACATCTCTATGAAATTCTGATTAATTAGTTGTAGAATTTCTTCTTTCAGGGTGTTCTTGTGGGCTTCATTGGGTTCCTTGATATTGTTTGTTTTGTTGGAGTCTGGACCTGGGTAAGCATTTTCTTCATTTTACTCTAAATCCTGTACTACCTTATTTTTGTGGGGAGAATGGTTTACATCCCTTTTTCTTCTTCCCATATTTCTTCTAGGTACTGTTTCTGTCCCTGAACTATGTGTAATTTAGTATTAGCTGGGTTACAATAGTAATATTAACAAGACCAAGAGAGAAGGATAATAAAGAGAAAGAGAAGGAAAGATAAAAGGAGGAGAGAATAAAGGGAAAAAAATAAAAGAAAAAAAATGGGAGAGATGGTGGGTGATCAAACAGTAAACCAGGCAGCCAAACCCTTAAAGAAGGGGAAAAAAAATCACCAATTCTGGAACAGTAGAATTGCAGTTTTAGTTGTTTTGATGTTAGTCCTTTAGCATCCAGTCATGTCTGTGTGTCTCATAGGCAGGTTTGGAGCCCTCTAGTGGTGGCCAGTGGTAGCAGTTACCTTGTAAGCCTGTAGAGCTGGAACCCAGTTCTGCCCAAGGGGTGGGGATCCCAGCCTGCTTGGGGATGTGGCTGTCTCATGCCAAGCTGGTGTCCAGCCCTGAGGGGTGGGGATCCCAGCATGGTGGAGATCCAGCAGGGCCCAAGGAGTGGGGATCCCAGTGGGGGCATGGCTCTGGTCATTCCATGCAGAGCTGTTGCCACACAAGGCCTGAGGGGTGGAGGCCTGTGGAGCAGGGATCCAGTGAGAGGCTTGTGTCTGGCACAGCCAAAGGGCAGGGATCCCAGTAGTGCATGGAACTGGCATGGAGCTGGGGTCCAGAGCAGCCTCAGAGGTGAGGGGTGAGAGCCTAGTGGAGCAGAGCAGTGGCTCTTCAGGCTTATGGGGCAAGGACTTGGCAGGCCAACAGTTCTTTTATTAGATCATGGCATAGAGAACCCTTCCGCCGTCTAAGAGTTTAGAGTGCCATATTTTTGGCTCTCCCTGGTGCTTTACCCCAACCAAGTGTGTCTCCAGCATCTCAGTAGAATCCTTGGTTCAGGAGCTCACGAGGTCTGCGGCTCTGTCACAGTCACCATCTTGGATCTTGTGGTTTTTATTTTTTTAAGTCAACTCAGAAGGGACAAAAAAGAGAAGGCAATATAGTGTTTATAGCTCATCATTTAGTGAACAATTCTTCACATTGTGGAATTTCTAATGAGAAAAACAAAGAAGAAAGTTTATTTAACAAAATGGGATTTTTAAAAATCCCACATCTTTGAAGAAGTATTTTGTAGATCCATGATGCTCAAACCCCAACTAGAATATTTGAGCAGAAGTAGCTCCTATGTGATACAAATTTTAAACCAAAAACTATAAAAACTATACTACAGAGCCATAGCAATAAAAGTAGCATGTTAATGGCAAAAAACAGATATGAAGATCAGTGGAACAGAATAGAGGACCCAGATATGAATCCACACATCTACACCCACCTTATGTTTGATTACAAAGGTGCCAAAAACATATGATGGAGAAAAGACAGCCTCTTCAACAAATTGTGCTGGGAAAAATGGTTATCTGCCTGCAGAAAACTGAAACTATTTCTTTCGTTCTTGTCATCTTGTACTAGTATCAAAGTACAATGTAGATTAAGGACCTTAATATCAGACCTGAAACTTTGCAGTTAGCCCACAAAAGAGCAGGGAATACCCTGGAAGCAATAGGTATAGGCAAGAACTTCCTCAGTAGAACTCTAGCAGCTCAGCCACTAAGAGAAAGGATAGACATATGGGACTACATGAAATTATAAAGCTTCTGCATGACAAATAAATGGTCTCTAAATTGAAGAGACCACCCACAGTGTGGGAGAAAATATTACTAACTATGCATCAGGCAAAGGACTGATAACTGGAGTACTCAGGGAGCTCAAAAACTAAACTCTCCCAAAATCAGTGAACCAATAAAGAAGTAGGCAACTGAACTAAACAGAACTTTTTCAAAGGAAGAAGTCCAAAAGGCCAAAAAACACATGAAAAAATGCTCACCATCCTTGCCTTAAAGGAAATGCTAGTCAAAACCACACTAAGATTCCACCTCACTCCTGTTAGAATAGCTATCATCAAAAACATGACCATCAACAAATGTTGGCAAGGATATGAAGAAAAGAACTTTTGTACACTGCTAGTGGGAATATAAGCTAGTTCAACCACTTTGGGAAACAATATAGAGGCTTCTTTAAAAACTAAACATAGATCTGTCATGAACCAGTAATACCACTCCTAGGGATATATGTGAAGGAATGTAACTCAGATTATACCATAGCCACCTGCACACCCATGTTTATTGCAGCACTATTCACAATAGGCAAGTATGGAAACATACAAGATGCCCTAATACTGATGAATGGATCAAGAAAACATGCTATTATACACAATGGAATTTTGTTCAGCTACAAAGAAGAATGAAATTTTGTCATTCACAAGTAAATGGATGGAACTGGAGAACATCATCTTAAGTGAAGTTTGCCAGTCTCAGAAGGCCAAAAATCACATGTTCCTCCCTCATACGTGGATTATAGACTTACAACAAATTCAGTAATATTATTGGACATGAGTCATACACTAAGGGGAGAATGCGCACAGGAAGAATAGGGAAAGAGAAGGAATCTTAAAACTTGAATGTGGTTGATATGCTCACTGTAGAGGAGCAAATACAGTAATCTTAAACTGGCAAAGGCCACTATGGGAAGGGGACTAGGAAGAAGTGAAGAGATCTGGTAGAGATGAACCAATGTTAGTTGTAATACACATATATACACATGGAAGCAACACTAGGAACCTCTCTGTATAGCTATCATTATCTCAAACTAGCAAAATGCTATGTCTTTCTTATAATCGCTTATGGTGTTTTTCAAAAAAGTTGGAGAACAAGAGTGCAGAACAGGTTCTACAAGGAAGTGCTTGGGGAGTGAACCAACACTGTATACACATGTAAGTAAATGTAAAAACAATAAAATAAAATGAAAAAAAAGTGGCAGAGGAAAGGTCATTACATAATTATAAAAGGATTAGTTCATCAGGAGGATAAAACACAATAAGTTTTTATGTAACCAACACATTTATTAATGTATAGATGATACAGACAGAAAATGAACAAAGAAACATTGATATTAAATGACACTATAGATCAAATGGACCTAACAGGCATTTGCAGGACATTTCATACAAATCTTTGAATATATGTTCTTTTCACCAGGACATAAAAGATATTCCAGGATAAACCAGATGTTCAGTTACACAGAATTCTCAACAAATTCTAAAAGTTGAAATCATTTTATGTACCTCTGATCACAATAAAATATAATCAGAAATCATCAACATGATGAGCCATGGGATTTATACAACTACTTGAAAAATAAAGTGTGTGCTTTGAACAGCCAATGGGTCAATGAAGAAATTAAATGCTGTACTTAAATTTTTAAACAAATGAAAATAGAGTATGAAATACCAAAATCTACAGGATATGAAAAAATTGATCATGAAGGAGAAGTTTACAGAAATAAATGCCAAGAAAAATAGGATGATTTTAAATAAGCAACCTAACAAAGCAGTTTATAAAACTAGAAAAGCAAGAATAAAACAAACCCAAAATTAGTAGAGGAAACAAATAACAAAGATCAGAGAAAAATATCAAATAAAAATAATATAAAGACCAATGAAGCAAAAAGGTTTTTTTAATGATAAAAGTGGCAAAACTTTAGCTAGACTAAGAATAAAAAGGGAGACGTCTCAAATAAAAGGAGACATTACAAGTGAAACCACAGAAATTCAAATAATGCATAGGAATTACTATAAACTATTATCTCCCAGAATATAAGAAAAAAAATGGATATTTCCTAGCTATACGTAACCTATCAAGATTGGACCACAACAAAAAGAAAACCTTAAAAAAATGAATAATGGGCAACCAAAGTCAATCAGTAATAAGAAGTTTCCCAGAAAGAAAAGTCCAGAATTGTTTGGGCCAACTCTAGAAGTGTGGAAATATAACAAATGTTAAAGTAAAACAATACTTTTATCTCTGATTATTCCAAAAAATTGAAAGGGAGAGATGCTAAACTCATTTTATGAGACCAGCATTAGTTTGATATCTCAACTATAAAAGTGCACACCAAAAAAGAAAACTACAGGCTAATATCCCCAATCGGCATAGGTGTAAAAATCCTCAGCAAAATACTAGTATGCCAAATGCAAAAGTAACTAAATGATTTTGCACTATAATTAAATGTAATTTATCCCATGAATGCAAAGATTATCTAAAATTACAAAACAGTAAATGTGATATATCACAAAAAAGAACTTAGCACAAAAATTGTATAGTGATCTCAACAGATGTGGAAAAAGTATTCGATAAAATGCAAAATCCCTTTGTATTAATATTACTCAATGAATTAGGTCCAAAAGGAACATAGCACAGTATAATTAATACTATATATGACAAACCAGTTAGTTTCATGTGGAATGTAGAAAGTTGAAGTTGAACCTTCCTCTACATATAGAAAGTTTTAGCTTCTTCTAAAGTCTGGAATGAGACAAGGATGGCCATTTTTACCACAGTTAATCAGACTGTTTCTGGGACTCCTAAGTAGAGTAATTAAGTTAGGGAACTGAGTACAGAGAATCCAAATTGGAAAGGATAAAGGCAATTTATACCAGTTTACACATGACCTAACCTTCTATCTAGAAAAACCTAAAGATTACAAAAGAAATTAAGCTCTTAACCAAATTCAGTAAAGTTTTAGGACAAATGACAAAGATGTAAAAATCAGTACCATTTCCATATACTATAGGGAGCAACTGAAAAAGAAATATGCAAAACAATGCCATTAGCAATTGCTCCAAATTACTTTGAAGTTAATTTAACCAAAAGGAAAGAATTTTACAATGAAAACTTTAAAGGACAGAAATAGAACACTTCAAAACTTCACATGGAACTTCAAAAGATCCCAACTAGCCAAAGCAAACCTATGCAGAAAGACAAAAACCTGGAGGCATCATAATAGCTGACATTAAAATACACTACTAACATATAGCAACCAAAACAGCATGGTATGAAAACAGACATATAGATCAATGGAACTGGATAGAGAGCCTAAAAATAAATCCGCATATTTACAACCAACTAATTTTGACAGTCAAGAATCAGGAGAAAGGACAAGTCTTCAATACTGGGAACAAAGGATCTCCAAATGAAAAAGAATCACATCAGATCTCCATTTCTAAGATACAATACTCTGAAAGTACCAAAAGAAAACGCTGGAAGTATTTCTGGGCAATGGTTAGAGCAAAGTGCTTTTGGATGTTACTATAAAAAGCAGAGGTAACTAGCAACAAAAAGCTCTGAATGGGATTACATCAAAATGAAAATCTGCATAGCAAAGGGAAAAAGGTATCAGAGTGAATAAACAGCCTACAGTTTATTAGAGTATAGCTGCAGGAGAATATATTTTTCAACAGGTGAATAGATAAAGAAGATGATAGATAAAAGATGATAGATAGATGATGATGATAGATAGATAGATAGACAGATAGATAGATAGATAATATCTACCTAAAGAATGAAATGCTATCATTTGTGGCAACAAGGATGGGGTTACGGAACACAATGTAAAATGAATCATCAAGCACAGAAAAACAAATACTGCATATTGTCACTTTTATGTGATAGTCAAAATGTTGACCTCATAGAGGTAGTGAGTAAAATAGCAGTTATGAGAGCCTAGCAATTGTTCAGAGGAAAGAGGAAGGGAGAGAGGATGGTTAACAGGCACTAACCTGTGCCTCACTATGATATTAAAAAAGAGAAAATAGTTTAATCTTGCATAAGAATAAAGACTTCCAATGTTTGATAGGATGATAGCAGAAGTATGAATGACAATAATAAATTATATATTTCAAAACAGCTAGTGCAGTGAATTTTAATGATTCTAACACTAGGAAATTACAAATGCTGGAGAAAGAGATACCAATTACTCTTGTGTGATCATTTTATATTGTGTAGATATATTTAAAGCTATTCTCTAGCCCATACATATGTAGAAGTATTATATGTAAATGTACATATGTATTTAAAAAGTAGGTGTCATAAAAATCCACTGGGTAATAAAAATACATGTCATTACTTGAAGTAACAACTAGTTAGTCAATGATAATCATTTTGCACTTGTCTTATAATAGATTTTATATTATTGAATAATTAGATTTTAGACATAAATAAAAGTAGACTACATTTTTGTTTTAAGAAAGAATTTTTAAGTATTGAGATAATGTAAGAAATGGCATACAGGAAAATAAATGAGACAATATAAGAGCTAAATCTCTATATCTGTTTATATATATGTATCTATCTATCCATCTATGTATCTATCTATCTACCTATCTATCCATCTATCTATCAACCACATGATAGACAAAATTAAAAGCCACAATTAGACAGGAATTGAATTATTTTACTCTATGTGATAGACAGATATTATGATTATAAATTACTTTGAAAACAAATGTCACCTGTGAATGGAGAAAGGCATAAACAGGAAATTTACAAGAGAATAATAAAAAACTATCAGATGCAAAAATAATATTAAACATACTATTTAAAATATTGAGACAGTGTTTTTTCATCTTGAAAATAAGAATTTTCAGATAATGTTAATGCCGAAAAACTATGAAGAACATGTAAAACAGATACTGTAAACTGAGAGAAAAAATATACATTGAAAAAATATCTTGGCAACAGAAATCAATGTTTCAAAAATATTCTTACTCCTCTGCTAACCAGACCATCTGGCTTCAATAATAGTAGCCTGATAAATTAACTAGTGTCCTCCTGCACCAGTGTCCATGAGAAGATGATCTAAGTGTCCAAAAAACTGGAATTGCCAAATAAGTATTATTTATTAATTTGAAGACAAATTTAATAATATGTAACACATAAAAGTATGTTCACAATATTTAGTGTTACAAAAAAGGTATAAGAAACTACACAGCATTTAAAATAAATTATGTGGAACACTGCATTTCCATAAAATGCACAAAAAATTTTAGCAGTATAAGATGGAGTTAAAAGCTAAGATTGATACATATTACAGCTTTGCAGTCCATCTTTACCACTGAATTATATCTCTTTGGAAGTTTATTTACACTAATTGAGTTGCAATTATTTGATCTAAAATGATGTCAGCAATCTGTACTTTATAATTTTTTACTGTATAGACAGATTAACTATTGGTATACTCACCATAGGCCAGGCAGGTACTAAGCAATAACACAATAAATATTATTTTATCTGCTACTGTCCCTAGATGGTGGTATGGTATTATGAATGTTTTCCTTCCTTTTAAATGCATTTAATATATTTTTAAAATGAAAAATTGACAAGCTTATGTTTTTGGCATTATTGAGGGAAAACATGTATTTACTTCTGAAAAGAGTATAACCTAGAAAAATATACATGGATAAAATTTTCTTTTTAAATCCTTTTTTCTACCAACTATAATTTCATTATATATGACTACCTCATCCTTTCAGTTATTCATTACACAAATATTTAATACATTAAGTTCCTGGTAATAGTCTATGTTCTGAGAGAATATCTGTGAAGAAACCATGACCATTTCATTTTACAGTTATAACCTTTTGGAGGAGAAAATTAGAAAAAATGCCCATCATAAGCCAATAGACATCAGAGAGAGAAATACAAAAGAAATGAGAAGTAAATTATTTTAGTATAATATACCTGAGGAGATATTTTTTATAGTACAACCCTGATTCAATACTCTGTTGAGATGCTGAACTTGTCAAATCAAGAATAGGAGAGCTGTCCTACTGTTGAAAGTCATAACTGAATCAATAAAGCAAAAAAGTAGATGTAACAGTATATTGAAAATAAACTTGGAAATTAAAAGACATTATAGTTATGATGATGTTTGATTATAAGTAAGAACCATTTTAATTGATTTAAAGGTATTTTTGTTTCAATTCTGAAAGGCATAACAATATAAGAGGATAGGACTGTTTAGTGATTGTTCCCATGCAGAAATACCAGTTTGAACAACTATCCGCACACAAAAATATGTTCACAAGATCTAAGGAATCCAGGTGAGTGCTCATATTTCCTGGTGATAGTGTAATAATGAAAGACACATTTAAGTAAGAAGAAAGGACAATTTTACATTACCCACATTCATCCCCAGGCAACAGAGGAGAGACACTATCCACTTAATAGAGAGAGAGGGAAGTAAATAAACACAGGACTTTGTATCAGTTGTTAATGAAAATGCACCACAGTAAAACACATATTCAGTCAAATCTTCATGGCTGTTGACCCTAGGCCACTACCCCTGCCTGAACCTCTAGCCATACCCCAATAACAAACAGGAACCTGTGGCTCCTGTGAAACAGAATTCAGTTTTAACTACATGGCTGTCATCCAAATTCAGTGTCTCTGATTTATAGGTAAACTTCTGACATGCAGGCCTCAGAAGCCATGAGCATTAACTGTTGTCCAGTCATGCTCCCACTTGGGACTCCTGGGATTCTGCTTGTTTGGAGTTGGGTTGGCCTCAGTGTTTCCAACCTATGCTATGAGAGCCATCAGAATTCTGTGGTTAGGGAAGCCTCTAGGGCAGCTACTGCTACAGGGATCTTATCAGATGGTTTCCACCAAAACTTTTATAGACTTATTATTAACGATTTTCCCAGATAAAGCCAGATGACCAAGATGAAAATAAACAGTTATTTCTTTAGTGAGCAATTATCAATGTATACCCACTAGGATCAAGAACAATCAGGGAAACATGACATTACCAAATGGATGAGGTAAATTGAGAATGAGGGACTCTGAAGAGATGGAGATGTATGTATTGCAAAGAATGCAAAATAGTTGTTTTGAGGAAGCTTGATAATCTTCAAGAGTATATAGACAAATAATTAAGAAATTCATCAGAGAAATTTATCAGAAGTATTGAGATAATAAAAATAGCCCATAATTCCTGGATCAGAATGATACAGTATACTAGCTGTGCAAGCTACAATGGAGACCAGCAAAAGCAGAATTGATTATGTAGAACAAGGTATCTGTGAACCAAAATGTAAGTTATCTGGAAATATACAATCAGTGGAGATGAAAAGACATAAAGAAATCTCATGAGATTTATAGGACAGAATTAAAAGCCAATCTGAGTCATTGACATGAAAAAAAGGATGCTCATTACATATAAGAAATATAAAGACATATTTAAAGAAAAGTAGCAGAAAAACTTCCCAAATCTGGAGAAGTACATAAATATACACATTTAGGAAGAAGTCTCTAATCAGTTTTAATTAAATTAAGACTATCCCATAGCATTTTATAGTAAAACTACCAAAGATTAAAGACAAAGAGAACACTAAAATCATAAGAGAAAAGACACAAATAGCATATAAAGAAATTCCAACACACGTAGCAACAGACTTTTCAGTAAAAACTTCATAATCTAATTGAAAGTGGAATGATACATTTAAGATACTGAAACAAAACAATAGCCAATTAAGAATATTGTGCTTAGAAGAGAGATCCAAGATGGTGACTAGGGTGCAGAAGCAGACAGTGTGAGCTTCTGTGACTCCAAAACCTCACTGAGACCCTGGAGCCACACTTGGTGGAAATAAAGCAGCAATGAGGATCAAAACATTGACACCCTGAACCTCTAGCCTGTGGAAAGCTTCTCCACACCACATTATACTGAGAAAACAAGAGGGCTGCTATACCACCAGATGCTGGCTCCAAACCTGCTTGGGAGACTTTCGCCAGACCAACAAGTGGGCACCAGGCATCACATGGTATTCTCCCAGCCTCCCCTAGAATAAAACCAGCATAGCCCACTGGGCAGACTGAGCCCCTTGCAAATAAAAACAAAATTAAAACCCAAAAATGAACAATAAACAAGAACTGAAAACTAACACACAGCAGAGGGGTGAGGTGCTGAAAGTGTACCAGAGAAGGGGGGAGGAGCAAGGAGCTGAATTCCACATGAACTTTCAGTAAACAAACACTGGAAAGGCAAAAGGGCTGACAGTGGGCAGGTGATAAGTTGCTGCCTGAAATAGGGCAGGTAGTGGTTCACAAAGACCATCTCCTGAGCCAGTGAGCAACATGCAAAGTCAAACTACATTGCAAAATTGAAAAATAATCAGCAAACCATCAAAAGATGCTGACAGCAGGGGGTCAGCTGATGGACCACTGACCTTGCGCAGAGAAAGGGGGTGAAGCAAAGAAATAAGCCCCCAGTAATCATACACAGTGAAAACTCAACTCCAAAGCAGGACAGCTAGTGGGCTACAGAGCTGATTCTGGAACCTGAGGACAATATACAAACTTAAACTGCCACACCCTACTGAAGGAGGAGCTAACCAAGAAGCTGCCTCTGAAAGACAGAAGGAAAAAAAAACAAACACTAGCCAAGTGTCACCTGGTGAGACTATGACAGAGCTTCTGCTTAAATACCAACACCAGGATTGGATGCTGGAGTAGTAGCAACAGAACTTAAAATAAGACTGAAATTCTATTGTTCCTGAACCTGAATTTTTTGTTTGTTTGTTCTGTTTCTTGTTTGTTTGTTCATGTCTCCATGTTGATCCTTTGGGTTTTTTTTTTTAATTGTTGTTAGTTTTACTATTGTGAGTTAGCAAATACTAAATTACACCTAGACCAGGGACAGAAATAGCACACACACACTTAGCTACAAATCCAATAAAGTCAAAAAACAAAATTAAATCAAGGGAAAGAAAACAGGTGAGTGAAACCACCAACTAGACTATCAAGAACATGCTCACACAGTACCAAGTGGAGTGATGGGAAGATGAAAAAGGGATGGAAACCACTGTCCCCCAAAAATAATTTAATACAGAATTCAGAAGGAAATGAAGAAAATTGATGCCCAGTTCTGGGCTCCAACAAAACAAGGATAAATGACACCAACAATGCCCACAAGAGCACCCTCAAAGATGAAATCCTGTAAGTAATCACTGAGGATTTCATGGAGATGTTATTAGACATGGTTAACCAAAATGTACAAGAGACACATAAGAAATTTCAAGGCACCACAAATAAAGAATATGAGAAGACACAGAAACAAATAAATGAACTCATAGGAATCCTAAATAAACACCAATGTGAAACAGAGAACACTATAAATAGAGAGATAAATGAATTAAAGATGAAAACAGACAGTATTAAAGAGGAAGTGACCCATGATATGGGAAGCCTTAGAAAAAAGAATGAAACAGAAATACAAAACATAATGGAAGGCCACTCCAGCAGACTAGAACAAGCAGAAGACAGAATCTCAGAACTTGAACATAAAATGGAAATTAAAAGACAAACTGAAGAGTTATTAGTCAAACAACCCAAGACCTGCAAAAGGAATATGCAAGAACTCACCAACTCCATCAAAAGACCAAACCTGAGAATAATGGTCATTGAAAAAGAAGAAGAGGTTCAAGCAAAAGGAAATCATAATATATTCAACAAAATAATAACAGAAAATTTCTCAAACCTGGAGAAAGCTATACTCATTCAGGTACAGGAAGCCTCCAGAACACCAACAGACTTAACCCAAATTGAACAACCATATGACATATTATCATTAAAACAACAAGCACAGAGTATAGAGAAAGAATATTGAAGGTTTTAAGAGAAAAAAAAAAACAAATAACATAAAAAGTAAACCCATCAAAATCACATCAGGTTCTCAATGGAAATGTTAAAAGCAAGAAAAGTATGGAGTGAGGTATTCCGGGCACTGAATGAAAATATCTTCAACCCTAGGATACTCTACCCAGCAAAATTATCAATCAAAATAGATGAAGCAATAAAAGTCTTCCACAATAAGCAGAAACTAAAACAAGACATGACCACCGAGCTGCCACTACAAAATATTCTTCAAGGAATTCTGCACACAGAAAATGAAAGCAAACAAAACCATGAGAGGACAGGCAACATCAAATCACAGGAGAAGAAAAGACAAGGAATCAAAGACTATCATTAATTCAGCTGCACACAATCAAACCTTCAAACAACAAAAACAACTAAACGACAGGGATCACCACATACTTATCAATATTAACCCTGAATGTTAACAGACTTAACTCCTCCATCAAAAGACACCACTGGCAAACTGGATTAAAAAGGAAGACCCAACAATCTATTGTTTACAGGAGACCCATCTTATTGACAGAAACAAACACTGGCTTAGGGTGAAAGTCTGGAAGAAGATTTACCAAGCCAATGGTCCCCAAAACAGGCAGGAGTAGCAGTACTTATCTCAGAGAAAGTAGACTTCAAACTTACATTAGCAAAGGAGATAAAGAAGGACACTCCAAAATAATAAAAGGGGATATACACTAAAAGGAAATAAGAATTATCAACCTATATGCACCCAACGTCAATGTACCCAATTTCATCAAACATGCTCTGAAGGAAGAGATTCCAAGAAGGCGGCTAGAGGGAGGAAGCAGAAAGCATGCCTCCTACAGTGAAATCTTGGAGAAACACTGGAGACACACCTTGCAGACAAGGCCACCAAGAAAAGGCAAAACTTTGACCTCTCCACACCGCCAGCCTGTGCAGAGAATCTCCACTTCACGTTAAATGGAGAAACCAGGAGGGCTCCCGGGCCATCAGTCGCCCGCACCCAGACGGCTTGGGAAGACACAGACAAGGTGAGCTTCGCGGTACGTGGTACTTCCACAGACAACCCTGGGCCAGATCAGCATAGCCCCCTGGACAGACTGAGAAACTGAATAATAAGCAATAAGAACAATAAAGACACATGGCAAAGAGAGTGGTGCACCCTGAGCTCTGAAGAGAGGGGGAGGGGAATCCCTCCCAGAACTGTAAATAAACAAGCCAGTAGGAGCACGTGCCCAGCAACCAGGAGTGGGAAAGCTTGTGGGAGTGGCGGAGGGAGGAAAACTCCACAGGAGATGGGGGAAGACCCCCCTCCCATGTTAGCTGTAAACAAACACACCGGCCAGCAGGAGCAGCAGCACACGCCCAGCAATCAGGAGCGGGAAAGCTTGTAAAAGTGGTGGTGGGAGGAAAACCTGACGGGAAAGGGGAGAAGACCCACTTCCCATGTGAACTGTAAATAAACATGCAGGCCAGAGAAAGCAGGTTTAGTATCACCTCCCCCAGTGTGCTTGGAAAGGGGAAAGCTTGTAGCAGCAGCTCACGCACAAGAGAACTCTGAGTGAACAAAGCCTGCAGGGCCAGGTCAGTGCTAAGCTCACCCCTGAGATCTGCATAAATAATGCCTCCAGCTACAGCAGGCTGACAGCAGTGAGCTGGCAAGCCACAGCCGCAGATAGCCATTCACAGACCTGTCTCCAGACTCTTTTTTCTCTCTCCCTACCTTTGATGAGAAAACAACTGAACTACACCTGCATGCTGAAAAACTTACTGAAACTGTATTGCATTTGAACTAGGGATACTTGGTGGGTTTGTGTGTGTGTGTGTGTGTGTGTGTGTGTGTGTGTGTGTGCAGTTTTGTTCTACTTTATGTCTCCCCTTTGCTGAGACAACTACAGAACAACATCTGAGGCACCATCTCCAGGATTGCAGGCTGAGGGACAAACACCAAAATTATTAAGACTGAAATTTCATTGCTGTAAGAGAGAAAAAACAAATAACATACAAAGGTAAACCCATCAAAATCACAGCAGACTTCTCAACAGAAACATTAAAAGCAAGAAGAGCATGGGATGAGATCTTCTGGGCACTGAATGAATAGCCATCATTAGCAACACCACCAACAGGTGTTGGTGAGGATTCGGGGAAAAAGGAACCCTCTTACACTGTTGGTGGGAAAGTAAACTAATACAATCACTCTGGAAAAAAAATTTGGAGGCTACTTAAAAAGCTAAAATTGATCTACCATTTGATCCAGCAATACCACTTTTGGGGATATACCCAAAAGAATGTGACACAGTTTACTCCAGAGGCACCTGCACACCCATGTTTATTGCAGCACTATTCACAATAGCCAAGTTATGGAGACAGCCAAGATGCCCCACTACCGATGAATGGATCAAGAAAATATGGTATCTATACACAATGGAATTTTATGCAGCCATGAAGAAGAATGAAATGTTATCATTCGCTGGTAAATGGATGGAATTGAAGAACATCATTCTGAGTAAAGTTAGCCTGGCCCAAAAGACCAAAAATCATATGTTCTTCCTCATATGCAGACATTAGATCAGGGCAAACACAAGGGGACTGGACTTTGAGCACATGATAAAGTGAGAGAACACAAGGGAGGTGTGAAGACAGGTAAGACACCTAAAAAATTAGCTAGCATTTGTTGCCCTCAATGCAGAGAAACTAAAGCAGATACCTAAAAAGCAACTGAGGCCAATAGGAGAAGGGGACCAGGAACTAGAGAAAAGGTTAGACCAAGAAGAATTAAACTAGAAGGTAACACACAAGCACAGGAAATTAATGTGAGTCAATTCCCTGTATAGCTATCCTCATCTCAACTAGCAAAAACCATTGCTCCTTCCTATTATTGCTTATACTCTCTCTTCAACAAAATTAGAGATAAAGGCAAAATAGTTTCTGCCGGGTATTGAGGGGGTGGTGGGAGAGGGAGGGGGGAGTTGGTGGTAAGGGAGGGGTGGGGGCAGGGGGGAGAAATGACCCAAGCATTGTATGCACATATGAATAATAAAACAATAAAAATTAAAAAAAAAACATACTCTGAAGGACCTAAAAACACATATAGATTCCAACACAGTGGAATACCCCCCATCACCAATAGATAGGTCACCCCCAAAAAAATAAAGAAAGAAATTCTAGAACTAAATCACACCATAGATCGAATGGACCTAGATGATGTCTACATAATATTTCATCCAAAATCCACTTAATATACATTCTTCTCAGCAGCCCATAGAAATTTCTCCAAAATTGAATAAATCTTAAGGTACAAAGCAAGCCTCAGCAAATATAAGAAAACAGAACTAATCCCATGCATTCTATCTGATCACAATGCATTAAACTAGAACTCAAAAACAAAAACAACAGTAGAAAACATGCAAACAATTGGAAGCTGAAATACACATTGCTCAGTGATCGGTGGGTCATTGATGAAATAAAAGAGGAAAGTACAAGGTTCTTGGACGTTCATGAAAATGAAAACACAATCTACCAGAACCTATGGGACACAGCAAAGGCAGTCCTAAGAGGAAAGTTTACAACCATGAGTGCATATATTGAAAGGACAGAAAGATATCAAATCAATGACTTAATGCTACATCTCAAATTCCTAGAAAAACAAGAACAAGCAAAACCCAAAACAAGTTGAAGGAGAGAAATAATAAAGGACCAAAATTAATGAAATAGAAACAAAAAAATACAAGAAATCAACAAAACAAAACGTTGGTTCTTTGAAAAAATAAACAAGATTGACAGACCACTGGCAAACCTGACTAAAATGAAGAGAGAAAAAACCCAAATCAGTGAAACCAGAAATGCAAAAGGAGATACAACAACAAACACCATAGATATCTAGGGGATCATCAGAGACTACTTTGAGAAACTATATTACACTAAATCTGAAAATCTTGAAGAAATGAACAAATTTCTAGATATGTATGACCATCCAACTTTGAACCAAGAGGGTATTAAGCACCTAAATAGATCTTTAACATGAAATGAAATTGAAGCAACAATAAAAAGTGTCCCCAAAAGAAAAGTCCAGGACCTGATGGATTTCTAGATGAATTCTATGAGACCTTTAAGGAAGAACTAACACCACTGTCCTTAAATATTTCCAGGCAGATGGTGGGAGTGGCTCTCCAGAGAAACAGCTTCAGGTAGACTGGGACTATCTATTCACCTTGTTCCTACAGCAGCAGCAGCACCACAAGGCATGCTGGGCCTTAGTGACCTGTAATTGGCCCAGCAACTTCAGCAAGAGGAGTATCAACAGCAGCAAGCACTCCAGCCTGTGCAAACATGGGCCCCATCACCCCAGGATGCTCTAGACCTTGTATGATTACTTCTGGTGGGAACAGCTGTGGCTGTCTGTGAACTTAACCTGGGCTGATCTAGAAGACTGAGATGGATGTGTCTATGCAAAGCCTCAGACCTCTATATTATACTACCCCTGGTCTTGCTGTTCCTCATCATTTGTTACTTCTTTGAGCTTTATGTGGCTACACCACTAGCTGTCCTCCTGAATGTAAAGGAGAAAACTCAGCTGCAGGCACCTCTCAATGCCATCTTGGAGCATTTCTACCTGGCTAGTGGCAAGCAGCCCAAGCAGGCAGAAGTAGTGCTTTTGTCCCGGCAAAGCAGGCTTTCTGGCTGCCAGGTAGAAGACTGGTTCTGCAGCCACTGAAACCAAGACCATCCCAGTCTTCTCAAGAAGTTTTGAGGAGCCAGCTGGAGATTCACATTTTACCTGATTGCCTCCATTGCTGCGATGGCCATCATTGTGGATAAACCCTGGTTCTATGACATGAGGAAAATTTGGGAGGGATATCCCATACAGAGCATGGTCCCTTCCCAGTATTGGTACTACATGATTGAACTTTCCTTCTACTGGTTCCTGCTCTTCAACATTGCCTCTGATGTCACATGAAAGGATTTCAAGGAACAGATAGTCCATTACATGGCCACTATCATCCTCATCAGCTTCTCTTGGTTTGCCAATTACATCCAAGCATGGACTCTCATCATGACTCTGCATGATTCTTCTGACTACTTGCTGGAGTCAGCCAAGATGTTTAACTACGTGGGATAAGCATCTTCATTATCTTTGATAATGTGTTCATCATCACTCAACTGGTCATCCTGTACTTCTGGATCCTGCATTGTACCCTGGTGTACCCACTGGAGCTCTATCCTGCCTTCTTTGATTACTACTACTTCAGTGTCATGATGGGAGTGCTACAGATGCTACATATCTTCTAGGCCTACCTCATTTTGTGCATGGCCCACAAGTTCATAACTGTAAAGCTAGTAGAAGATGAACACAGTGACCAGGATGAAACAGAGATCTCAGAGGGGGAGGAGGCTGCACCTGGAAGAGGGGCTAAGAGCCAGCCCCTAGCCAATGGTCACCCCATCCTCAATAACAAGCATCATAAGAATGACTGAACCATGGTTCCAGCTGTCTCCCACATTAATTCATAAAGCCAAGGAACTTGTCAACTTTCCCTGTACAGTCACTTTAAGCTCTGAAGAGAAAGGAGAAAGGGAGAGGAGACTTCTGGTCCTCTCTCCTTACTTCTTTGTCATCCAGTTGCCTTTAAACCAAATTCTAACCAGTGTATCCCCAGGTACAGAGGAGGTTGGTTACATTCTATTAGAGAGGGGATGGTCTTATCTTCCTCTCTACATTCCAAATTATCCTTTCTATTACTTTTGAGACCTTTCCTCAGCTCTGGGGTAAAGGTTATAATTCACATTCTTTGTTCTTGAGAATTTGGCCCTGTTTGCCTTTGACTCCCTGACCTTGAGCCAGGGTTGTGCCTTATTATCTCATCTACGTGCCTCATTCTGCCAAAATTGGATCTAGGCTCCAAAGCTGAGTTGATTTTAACTTTTTTCCTCCAAAGACACAAATGAATTGAGTGTAGGAGGGAACATATGTGACCCATACCCTACCTATGCCAAAAGATAAGGACTATACTGGGAACTGCTCAGATGGCCTTTGTGTTACTTTTCTGCTAGCTGTCTCTGTAGCCACAGGTCCAAGATCTCTCTCTGGCCTCTTCCCCTTTCTCTTGTCTTCAGATAGACTAGCTGGTTTAGAATAGTTGACTACATGGCAACAAGTTCCAATTTTTATTTATTGAACATTTGGGGTTTTAGTTTTAAAACCAGAATTACAGCTAGCACCTGGCATTTCAACAGAGGGACCATTTCATACCAAAATATACTGCTAGTGGTTTTTTCTTTTTTTTAATTAAAATATATTAAAAGTTAAAAAAAAATTTTTTTTCCATTAAATAGAAAGGGAAGGAACACTGCCTAACTCATTTTATGAAGTTTTACACTCATACCAAAATCAGACAAAGACACCTCCAGAAAAGGAAAACGATAGGCCAATCTCCTTAGTGAACATCGATGCAAAAATCTTCACCAAAATTATGGTAAACTGAATCCAACAACACATCAGAAAGATCATTCAACACAAACAAGTTGGCTTCATCCCAGGGATGCAGGGGTGGTTCAATATACACAAATCTATGAATGTAATATAGCACAATAATAGGAGCAAAGGCAAAAACCACTTGATCTCAATAGATGCAGAAAAAGCCTATGATAGGATACAACACTAGAAACTAGAAAACGAGGAATAGAAGGAATGTACCACAACATTGTAAAGGCTATATATGACAAACCTATAGCCAACATCATACTTAATGGAGAAAAACTGAAGCCATTTCCCATAAAATCTGGAACAAGACAAGGGTGCACACTATCCCCACTCCTATACAACATAGTACTGAAATTCCTAGCCAGAGCAATTAGGCAAGAAGAAGAAATAAAAGGAATACAAATAGGTAAACAAACTGTCAAAATACCCCTATTTGTAGATGACACGATCCTATATATTAAAGATGCAAAAAAGTGTACCCAAAAACTCCTAGACACCATAAACAGCTACAGCAATGGGGCAGGATACAAAATCAACTCACAGATATTATGAGTTTTTCTATACACTAACAATGAACAAATTGAGAAAGGATACATGCAAAAAAAATTCCATTTACAAGAGCCTCAAAAAAACCCAAATACCTAGGAGGAAACTTAACAAAGGATATGAATGACCTCACAAAGATAACTACAAACCCCTGAAAAAAAGAGATCGAGGAAGACTACAGAAGATGGAAAGATCACCAGTGCTAATGGATTTGTTGAATCAACACAGTAAAAATGGTTGTACTACCAAAAGCAATCTACATGTTTAATGCAATTCCCATCAAAAACCCAATGACATTCATTACAGAGATTGAAAAATCTACCTTAAAGTTCCTTTGGAAACAGAAGACACAAGGCAATACTCAGCAAAAAGAACAATGCTGCAGGTATCACAATACCCAACTTCAGACTATACTACAAAGCAATAGCAATAAAATCAGCATGGTAGTGGCACAAAAACAGATATGAAGACCAGTGGAACAGAATAGAGGACTTGGATATGAATCCACACAGGTATGCCCACCTTACTTTTGACAAAGTTGCCAAAAGTGTACGATGGAGAAAAGACACCTCTTCAACAAATGTTGCTTGGAAAAGTGGTTATCCATCTGCAAAAAACTGAAACTAGATCCATGTTTATCACACTATACCAGTATTAACTCAAAATGGATCAAGGGCCTTATTATCAGACCTGAAACTCTGAAGTTAGTACAGGAAAGAGCAGGGAATACTCTAGAAACAAAAGGTTTAAGCAAGGACTTCCTCAATAGAACCCCAGCAGCCCAGCAACTAAGAGAAAAGGATGGACAAATGGGACTGCATAAAATTAAAAAGCTTTCACACAACAAACATAAATGGTCTTTAAACTGAAGAGACCACACACAGAGTGGGAGAAAACATTTGCCAGTTATTCATCAGACAAAGAACTGATAACCAGAATATACAGGAAGAACAAAGAACTAAACTCTCCCAAAATCAATGAACCAATAAAGAAATGGGCAACTAAACTAAACAGAACTTTTTCAAAAGAAGAAATACAAATGGCCAAAAAACACATGAAAAAATGCCCACCATCTCTGGCCATAAAGGAAATGCAAATCAAAACCACACTAAGATTCCACCCTCACCCCTGTTAGAATAGCTATCATCAAAATCACCACCACCAACAAATGTTGGGGAGGATGTGGGGAGAAAAGGAACCCTTGTACACTGCTGGTGGGAATGCAAGCTAGTGCAACCACTCTGGAACACAATATGGAGGCTTCTAAAAAACTAAATATAGATCTGCCATATGATCCAGCAAACCCGCTCTTAGGTATATACCCAAAGGAATGCAACTCAGGTTACTCCAGAGGCACCTGCACATCCATGTTTACTGCAGCGCTATTCACAATAGCCAAGTTATGGGAACAGCCAAGATGCCCCACTACTAGTGAATGGATTCAGAAAATGTGATATTTATACACAATGGAATTTTACTCAGCCATGAAGAATAATGAAATCTTATCATTCACAAGTAAATGGATGGAACTCGAGAACATCATCTTGAGCAAGGTTAGCCAGGCTAAGAAGACCAAAAATCATATGTTTTCCCTCATATGCAGACTTTAGATCTAGGGCAAAGGCAGTAATGTTGTTGGACTTGGGTCACACGTGAAGGGGAGAGCACATATGGGAGGAATAGGGATAGGTAGGAAACCCAAAAACTTGAAAGTGTTTGATGTGCCCACTGCAGAGGAGCTAATACTGTAACCTTAAAGTGACAGAGGTCAATATGGGGAGGTGACTGGGAAGTAGTGAAGAGATTAGGTAGAGCTTAATCAATTCGGGTTTTAATACACTTGTGCATGGAAGCAATGCTAGTAATCTCTCTGTACACCTCTCCTTACCTCAAGTAGCAGCAATGCTTTGTCTTTCTTATTATTGCTTATGTCTTCCCTCACCTAAATTGGAGAAAAGGGCAGAACAGGTTCTGCCTGGACAAAAGGGGGGGGGGAGGGGGAAAAGAGTGGCGGGGAGGCAGGGGGGAGAAATGACCCAAACAGCTATGCACATATGAATATATGAATAAAGGAGAAAAAGGAATACTGAATACTGTACCCAGTAAAACTGTCCTTATTAAATGAAAGAGAGGTTAAAAACTTTCTCAAACAAAAGTAGAGGGAGATCATCATCACTTGACGTATTCTATAAGAAATGCTAAAAAGAGTTCTTCAAAATAAAAGAAAAGTACAACGATCAGTAAAATAGAAATCTAGAAAGTAACACTCATTGGTAAAAAGCCAAATTCAGAATAGATCCCAAATAAATGACTTAATACTATATAGCTGAGGAAAAATAGAATAGCAATTCTAATACAACTCAAAATTAGAAGAAGAAAAATAATAAAGTTTGAAGGAAGAATAAATGAAATAAGAGTAGAAAAATAATACAAAAAATCCATGGAACATAATAAAGTCTTTGAAGGATGAACAAAATAGTCATTTGTCTATTACAATAGCTAAAAAGAAGAGAGAATAAAATAAATTAAATCAGAAACTTATGAGGAGCCAGTACAAATGATGCCTCAGAAACACTAAGAATCAAGTGAGACTGGTTTATAACGCTGCACCCAAAATTGGAAAACTGAGAAGAAATGTACAAATGTTAGAGAATCTGAATAGATTAACAGTGATTAATAATATTAAATAAGTAATAAAAGATTGAATAAGTAATAAAACATCTCCCATCAAAGAAAACTCTAGTACCTAATTGTTTTACTTCTGAATCCTACCAAACATTTCATAAAGAAATGAAAACAATTATTCTCAAACTGTTCTGAAAAAATGAAGAGGTAGCAATGTTTCCAAACTCATTCTATGAGGCTAACATTACCCCAATACCAAAACCAAACAAAGGCACAACAAAATAGAAACCATTATCTCTGCTGAACATACATGCAAATATTCTCAAAAATAACGCTCGCAAACTGTATCCAGCAGCACATTACAGATTATTCACAAAAATCAAGTGTGATTTATCTCTGGATGCAAGGATGGTTTAACAGAACTAATCCAGAAATGTGACACATCTTTGCAGAAACAGAGGGGAGGACAAAAAATGATCAATTCATCAGATGAAAACACAGCATCTGGCAAAGTTCAATATCCCTTTGTGTTAAAAAATATTTTTACAGGGCTGGGATGTAGCTCGGTGGTACAGCGCTTGCCTAGCATGCGTGAGACCCTAGGTTCGATCCCAGCACCAAGAAAGATTAAAAATATATATATATTTTTACAAATTAAGTATAGGAAGTTCCTCAACACAATAAAGGCCATATGACAAAACCATAGCTAACATCACACAGAACAGGGAAATGGTGAATATTTTTTCAGTAAAATCTGGAAAAATACAAGATGTGTAATCACTAGTATTCAACATAGTACTACTGGAAGTCCTAGTCCTAGCAATTAGGCAAGAAGTTAAAACTAGATGTACTATATGACCAGAAATCTTTTTACTGGCTAAGTATCCAAATGAAGTGAAATCATTACATTCACTGTTCACAGTAGCCAAATGTGGAATCAGCCTATGCTTATCAGTTGATGAATAGATGAAGACTACATACATATACAATGAAATTCTGTTCAGCCATAACGAGGAGGAATTCCTATCATTTGTCACATAATGAATAAACCTAGAGGACTTTAGGTAACTCTGTGAGTCAGGCGCACAGGAAATCAATGTGAGTCAACGCCCTGTATAGCTATCCTTATCTCAACCAGCAAAAACCCTTGTTCCTTCCTATTATGGCTTATACTCTCTCTACAACAAAATTAGAAATAAGGGCAAAATAGTTTCTGCTGGGTATTGGGGGGGTCGGGGGGAGAGGGAGGGAGCAGGTGGGGGAGGAGGTGGGGGCAGGGGGGAGAAATGACCTAAGCCTTGTATGCACATATGAATAATAAAATAAAATAAATTGATTAATTTAAAAAAAAAAGAAAGTATTACAAGACCTCACTCTTGAGTGGAATCTAAAAGTGTTGATTTCACAGAAATAGATAATAGGTTGGTGGTTACCAGATATTGGAGTGGCTAAGGGGAGAGAGGATGGAAAGATGTATATTTAAAACTATGTAGTTAAAATGAGGTTTGGAGACACATTGTACAACACTGCAACTATACAATGAAGTTCTTGAAAAATACAAAAAGAGTGGACATTAAGTGTTCTCATAGGAAAAATAATGACAATGTGAAGTAAGGCATTTGTCATTCAGTCAAATTTCAGCATTGCATGTGTATATGTACACATGAAAACATCCTGCAGTATGCAAGAACAGATATGATTTCATGTGTCAATGGAAAAACATAAAAGTAATTTCAATGTATTTTACGCATTTAAGAAATCCATATATCAGTTGTAATTTCTCCATTTGCATGTAACATTAGGTAGGTGGACATTTCTACACAGATAATTACAGTAACTTCAGTCAGTAATATTGACTGAACATTTTCTTATGCGCTAGGGCATGCTAAGCAGTCCTTGCAAAAGCTCCAAGAGGTTGTTGCCCATATTGTCCCTATTTTACAGAAGAAGCAACAAAAAGACATTTTTTTTTTCAAAACCACCATTTTATGAATGATGGAGTCATGATTCAAACCAGGTCTGTCTGATATCAAAACCAGTGGGCTTAATCTGTGGGCTCCACTGCCTTGAGGTTTAGGCATCTGAATTCATATGAGAGCTTTTTATTTTAACTAAATACTTCTCTAATTATTTTTTAATTAATAAATTCAAACATTAAATCAGTCATGTGAAAAAAATCTTAGTAGACTTGGCTGTAATACAATAATTAACTGGTTCATTGATTTTAAAAGTGTTTAAAATAACTCAAGTGTTAGTTCAATCTAATGTGAAACTTCACAGAAGAATTTTTTGGTATTATGGATTTTAAAGTTAGGAGATTTTAAAGTTACATGTATTACTTGTTAGTTAGTAACACAGATATATATTGACTTATCTATCAGGTCCTGGAAATTTTATAGATATCAAACATAGACTAGATTATAAATAAAATATTTATTAAATAGGTGGGTATCACAGAATAATTATATTATTTATAATGAAATCAATAAATAGAAAATGTCTTAACTGAGCATGGTGGTGTATGCCTGTAATCCCAGCACATTGTGAGACTGAGGTAGGAGGGTTGTGAGTTTGAGGCCAGCCTGTGCCATTTAGTGAGTTGGAGAATAGCCTGGACTCATAGGGAGACTGTCTCAAAATACAAAAGAGGCTCATGCAAGCTAAGTTCTTACTATATGCCAGCAGCTATACCTTTTGTGGTTAGCATGTCATTTTTCACTTATAAATGACAAATCCATTAAGTAGACAGGGGCTGACAGAGTGGGTCAAGTGGTAGAGCCCAAGTACTGCCAAAGAAAACCCCACAAAACTATTATGTAGACAGTACTTACCGCTATGCAAACTGAAGGATTAAAATCAAAACAAGAAGCCAAGTGCCCCTAGATTCTTAATATAGTCAGACTTTAAACTCATACCTGCCTAGTAATAATAGAACTTCTAAAATAATATCCACATCTAAGATGCAGAATTATTATACAAACAATTTTTCCTATTTATGGTGTATCTGCATTTGTAGTGCAATGGTTTCTGTTAAGAACTTCAGAAACAGCTGGACACCGGTGGTTCATGACTATAATCCTAGCTACTCAGGAGACAGCGATCAGGAGGATCACAGTTCAAAGCCAGCAAGGGCAAATTGCTTGCGAGACTCTATCTTAAACAACCCCATCACAAAAAAGGGCTGGTGGAGCGGCTCAAAGAGTAGGCCCTGAGTTCAAACGCCGGCACTGCAAAAAAAAAAAAACAACAAAAAAGAATTTGGGGGACAGCTCTGCTATTTGAAAATGAGAAAATGCAATTTAAGAATACTAAGAATTATATAAATTATTATGGATTGGATCTCAGACTTCGGGCCATATTTTAATATGGTATGGCTATATAAGTGTATGTCTCTTGATTTGCACTGAAAAATAACAGAAAAGTCTTCCTATCTTTCTAGATAGAGAGACAAATAGATAGATAGATAGATAGATGATACATAGATATAATTTGGGTTTTTTTCTGTTTTGTTTTGGGTTTTTTTTGGCTTTAGGTTATTTTTCAAATCAGTTCTAGAGTTTTGCCCAGATGGTCTCAGATCCTGATTCTCCTACCTATACATCCTGTGTAGTTGGGACTACAGACGCAAATCATGACACATGACATGACAGCTTATTGTTGACATGGAGGTCTCATTAACTTTTTGCCTAAAGTGGCCTTGAATTGTGATCCTCCCAAGCTCCATATCTGAAGTAGCTGGGATTATAGCCATAAGGCACTGCACTCAGCCTCAGCATATGTTTTTTACAGTAATTATTACAGAACAACTGACTTCAGTAGTTGAGATGACTACCCATCACTAATGTTAGATAGTATTTATTCTTTTTTTTATAAATATATTAGAGTAAGCAAAATAGTTTGATGATATTCTGAAACAGAGGTATTTCACATGAAATGCTGCTTGTTTCTGTAAATTGGTGTTTTAACAATATTGAAAAGAAACAAAGCTTACTTCTATCTCCCTTTCATTGAAGTGCATAACTTTAGGACCTGTCCTAAATTCTGTTTCTGCAACAGACACAAATGAAGAGACATATGATTTTTCACTCTCTGAGTATTAGATTCTATGAACAGCTTTTATTTCCAAAAAATGCCATCCATCTCTTCTCTCATGAGCCTGCCTTTGCTACCAGTTATTCTGAACAAATGACTAAATCCACAAATGGAAATGACCCAAAAAGCCATTGTGATGGGGACATGAGAACACAGGGAAACTGATGCTGACTTCTTAACACTTGTGCTGAAATCCAGTGGTTTGGATTTCCAGAAGATATCTCTCCTAACACTGAAGACATGAAAAATAAAGAAAAGTAAAATTTCACTCCCATGTGTTCACCGCCTAAATACAATATATTGAATATAATAGTATTGCATCCCAATGCACTATTGGAATTCTCTAACTGAATTTCACAATGAGTAAAAAGGTCTTAAAATGCTGGGCATCATGCTGTTTTATTTATCAAGAGGTGAAATATGAACTTCAGCAAAGGGGACATAGAAATAGTAAAGACATTGTACATTTACGACACAGAAATGGGAAACATATCAGCGTTGGTGGTGTTTTCCTCTCTTTGCTTTTGTATCAGGGAAGTTTAACACACACACACACACACACACACACATACAGCCTACATATGTCTACTTGTGATAGGGGAAAAGGAATACAATTACAAGCTTCTTCACAGCAGTGAGCTCTCAGTTCCAGCTGTGCCTTCAGTGGCATGAGCCAGCGTGATTATGCTGAAACACCCCTGGATTCCTTTCTCTTTTGTTTCATTCCTCCCAGGGTCTTTAAGCTTAAATAGTTGACATGCTTGGGCAGTTTTCTCTCTAATTTCTCCAAGCTGACTGTGCAGTGGGTTTAATGTGGAGGTGTAGCCTATAGGTACAAGGAGCTTCTTTAGTATTGTTTTTTCCCTTCAGCCAGCTGAACATTGGATGCATTCCAAGTTGGAATAAATCAGCTATGGTACAAAGTGAAATCGTAGCATCAGAGAAAAATATTACCAGACCAAACAGAGTTAGATCAATATCTTTGCAGGCAGAAGTTGACTTTGAAACTATGACCTCTTCTTCAGCAATATAAAGGATGAAGCTCTTTAGGAAGTCAAGACAGTTTTTCATATATGTATTACATTAAAATTAATTATGACCTTTTAAAACCATTTGATGAGAGAACATTCAAGCTGGCTTGTTCATATTTGGATTTCCCATTATCCAAAATTAAATTTATTTATCAAATAAAAAAATCCTACCATTTTTGGTATCAGGATAATACGAGCTTCATAAAGTAAGTTTGTAGCATTCCTTCTATTCCTGTTTTATAGAATAATTTGAGAAGCATTGGTGTTTGTTCTCTAAAGTGCTGGTAGATTTCAGAAGAGAACCCATTTGGTTCTAAGCCCTTTTTGTTGGGAGACTTTTTTATTGCTTCAATCTTACTGATCATTTTAGATCTGTTTAAATGGTTGAAATACTCATGGATTCATTTAGGTAGGTCATATGTGAAAATTCATCCATTTCTTCTGGATTTTCCAGTTTATTAGCTTACAAAGTATTCCCTAATGATCCTCAGGACTTCATAGGTATATGTTGTGATAATCTACTTTATCATCCCTAATTTTATTAATTTGGATCTTCTTCTACTTTCTTTTGGTAAGATTGGCTAAAGGTGTATCCACCTTGTTTATCTTTTCAAACAAACTCACTTTTTGTTTTATTGATTATTTGTATTATTCTCTTAGACTTCATTGTATTATTTTCCTCCCTGATATTTCTTATCTCTTTCCACCTACTAATTTTCTGTTTGACTTGTTCTTTTTCTAAGAGTTTGAGGTACATCATAAGTTTATTTATTTGAAATCTCACTGATTTTTTAATGTAATTATTAATAGATACAAACTTTCCTCTTAGCACTGCCTTTGCTGTACCCCAAAGATTCTGGCTAGTTGTGTTTTCATTTTTATTTGATTCAAAGATTTTTAAAATTTCCCATAATTTCTTTGATTACTCTCTAGTCATTAGCAGTATATTGTTTAGGCTCCATGTATTTGAATATTTTCTATAGTTTCTTTTGCTTTTGGTTTCTGGTTTTATTCCCTGTGGTCTGATAAAATATAACAGATTATTTCAATTTTCTTATATTTTCCAAGACTTATTTTATGTACTAAAATATTATCTGTTTGGAAGAAAGTTCTGTGGGCTGATGAGAAGAATGTGTATTCAGCAGATGTTTAGTAGAATATTCTGTATATGTCTATTGTCCATTTGATCTATATTATCATTTAATTCATAGGTTTCTTTGTTAATTTTTTTTTTATCAAGGTGACCTATCTAGTGACCAGAGTGGGTACTGAAGTCACCAACTATTTTTTTTGTCAGAGTCTATCTGTGCTTTTACGTATTTGTGTTTGTTTTATGAAATTGGATATGCCAATGTTCACTGCACATATATTTTATCTCTCTTGATGGATTTTACCCTTTATCAATATGAACTAACCTTTAGGTCTCATTTATTTTTGTTTGAATTCTGCTTTGTCAGATATGAGTATTGTTATACCTACTTGCTTTCCGGCCTCATTTGCTTAAAATAACTTTTTCTACCTCATCATTTTAAGACTGCATTTGTCTTTGCCACAGAGGTACATTTCTCATAGGCAACAAATGGTTGAACTTTGGTTTTTTTTATCCAATTCTGCAGTCTATATCATTCATTAGGGAATTGAGACCATTAACATTGAGTTATCATGTAAAGGTATGTAGTAGTTCCTGTCTTTTTATTATATTTTTAATGCTTCTTTCCTAGTCTTCATTTATTTATTATTTATTTATGTACTCATATAATAAGAATTATTCTTTCCCTTTTTTTCCTGTTTGTATTTATCTTCTCTTCTCTGCAAAGACAATAGTGTTATAGTCCTAGATTGGCCCTGGGCAAAAGTATTAGGCACTGTTTGAAAAATAACTAAGGCAAAAATGGCTGGGGACATGACTCAAGTCACAAAGTATTTACTTAACAATTTCAAGGACCTGAGGTCAAACCAAAGTAAATAAAAATCCAAAACAGATATTTATACCACATAAGAAAACAATTGGAGTCATCATATATAATCCCAATTATGTTATATGAAAGGGACTAGAGTTCTTATAGAGTATATTAAAGTCTTAAAAAGATCAAAGGTGTAGGATTCAAATATTAAGTAGTAAAAACAAGGGGGGATGTTGAATGAAGGACAAAGGAAGAAGGAAGATGGGGAGGAGATAAAGTGTGTAAATTGACACTGGATGTAATAATAGTGTGTGGGGATATTGTTTAATTTTTGCAGAGAAAGGTGATACTCTCAGGGATTGCAAAATAATAGAAAATTAAAAACAATAAAGTAGAATAAACTAAAAATAGGAAATTTACAAAATAATAGATACATAGGTCAGTATTTCTTTCTTGTTGAGGGGGAGAGTGTATAACACCTGGACTCCATCAGTATTGTAGGAGTTCTCCAATCTCTGGCCCTCACTGTTCTGCTTGTGGTTCTCCTGTTGGGTTTACTCACAGATCTCCTCTGAGCCTCAGATTGACTAGGATTCCCACTGGGTGTAACCTGGGCATGGTGTTCTGTGGTTGGTTAAGGCTTTGTGCCAGGAAATAAAGTTGAGAGTAGGGTGGGGCAGGTCCTGTAGAGCAGAAGAAATTCGAAGGGGTTGTGCTACTCTGGGAAGGGGCTTCTGCCTGGGTTCTGATGAGGATAGGGTAGTTCCAGGAATCTGAGGTAGCAACTGAGGATGGTGTGGAGGGGCCTCCTTGCACTGTTAGTAACCAGGACTCATTGTACCAAGTATACCATCTTATGGTCCACACCGTGTCTTGAACAAGGGACTCAGTGGCAGCTCCAATTTGTCAGCATCAAGCTTTGCCCTTTTGCACCTAGCACCCTCGCTGATGTTTCATTTGCAGAGTGGCAGGTGGCCAACTTTTGACACACAGTTGTATGTACATATATATACACTATGCGAGCAGCGGTTTTAGGGAATTAGCAAGTTTAAACGATTGCAGGCTTGCTTGCTCCTGTGTCTCACCTTTGCCCCAGGCATGTGTTCTACAAGCCAAGTAAGGCATGTTGGCTAGGCTGAGCCACCTGGCTTCTGTTTAGTTTGCACCATGTCACGTGTGGCTGGCTCTTGCCACAAATGTGCTGAGCAGTGAATCTTGGGATGGAGATCAGATCCTGCTTCTATGGGGTCACTCTGGGCTCCACCCAACCAAAATTTTCTCTTGGTTTCTTTTATAGATCTAAAGTTCAATGTGTATTTCCTCTAGCCACTAACTGTCTCTTCTTTTACAGGTGCCCTCCTCTGGCTTACTAACTTTCCATCTTTCCTTGTAGCCATGTACCTGAGGTTTTATAACTGGTTCATGAAGACACAGGATTGTGGTGAGTTTCACAATCCACTATCTTGGAGACTTTAAACTGTGAGTTAAATAACCCTTTTCCTTTATTAAATCAGCTTGCATCAGACACTTCATGATAATAATGCAAAACAGACTAATAAAGAAGAATACTTAATTTTATAATAAGCATAAATCACATGTCATTTATGTTTTAAACAACTGACTTGAAAAGTCTGGTGATGTAGATGTTATTAGACACTTATTTTGAATGCCCTATAATAAAGCACACTACCATGTCTTCATACCTCTTATGAGAATTGGAATCTTTGAATAGTAATGAGGAAAACATCTGGACCATGAAGTATCCTTTATTTAAAACTCATGATAAAGTTTGCTGAGTTCTGATAAAACTTTCTCAAGAATCATGGGTAGATGATCTTAACTTCCTCATAGGCACACTATAGAGTAGTGACTGCCATCTTTATATCATTTCTATCCTCTGATTAGCCAGATAAGGACTGTCAATCTTTCAGATCCTCAGCATTCAACACTGACTAGAGCTAACTTTTAGGCAACTGAAGTGGTGTTTTAGAGAGAATGGGTATGAGATTGACAAATTGTTCCCTGTCACAGTTCATTCAAAGTAAACTCTACCCACCATAGCAATGAAGAATTCCACAACTAAATTTATGATGATTTTGATTGCAGTTACCGGAAAGAGATTTAAGAGGAATAAAATATTCAGTTATTTAATAAGAAGAAAAAGAGCATAAGAAAAAGCAAGGAACCCCACAAACTCAATTTTTTTCTGTTAGTATTAAGATGTACAAATCTGGTCAATGTTTTATCCTACTTGACCCCTGTTTTTTCTTTCATAAATTGTAATGTTGGACAAGAAGTATCAGTTCCCTAAATGGTAGCAGGTTGTGTAAGAAAGGTTCAATGGTAAAATGTATTTAACAAACTCTGTAAGTGAAACATATCTCCCTATGAACCTGCATGAAAGCACATTTTAATAATTTAAAGTGTGTAAAGTGTCTTGCCATAATAAAGCTTTATTTAACCTCATGGTTCTTGATTGTGATTGTGAGTGATACACCTGGGGTTTTTGAAGAAACACTTTAGACAAAGTAAAGAAGATTCTCCAAGGATCAGTCATAAAAATCACAATTTAACACTCCTATGCAATGCCTATGTGAGGATAATATTCATCTTAGAAGTTAAAGTGGAAGGAATTACCTAATCAGTTGAAAGTCTTAAAAGGACAAAAGAGACTGACCTCCCCCTGAAAAGGGTCCTGTCAGCAGACAACCTTTGGACTCAGCTGTAATATCAACATTTCCGTGGGTCTCCAGACTGTAAGTCTGCCCTACAGATTTTGGGACTTATTGGCATTCATTATCTCATTAACTGACTTCTCAAAAAATCTTTCATGCATACACACACAGTTCTATTTTTCTGGAGAACCCTGAATAATGCATTATCTTTGGGAAATTTGGGGTTAAAAACAAAGTTCTGAGTGAAAGGTAAAGCTTCTTGGAAAGTTCAAAGGTTATTGTAGCCAAAAGTTTTAATTTTTACTGAAATATGTACTTAATAATTTAATATAATTAGCATTTGCTTACTTTATTAATCAATAGTATTAATACTATTAATTATTTAGAAACAATAATTACTTAGAAACCTATCAACTCTTTCTTTAATTTTACTTAGTAGCATGTAATTTCTTATGGTTTTCAGAAACATTGCTTATATTCTTATAACATGCAGAAGAGAAGATGCAAAATAATTAAGAATAAAATATAAAGTATTTCATCCCATGCTACAATGGGATTTTGAATTTGTTTTAATTTACAAGAAAATTCTTGCCATGACATTATAGGAGGGTTTGTGCAGGATCACTAAAGTTTTCACATACTAAACCAAATAGGCAACATGTGTGTATGGTTAGGTGAATTTTCTCAGGAAAAGGTCCAGAGATTCAGTAAGTGGTCCAAGGATCTTCAATTAAAAATAAAATAGCAATGGAAGAGCATTCTAGAAGTATAGAACTCTCCTAATTTCTTGGGTTAAAAATGAGTTATTTAAAAATTCTTATATTTTATATTACTAATAATAGAAATACAGAAATTCTGCCTGATTCTATATCTCTCTCTGGCCTTTTCTCTCTCACCCTCCCAACAACAAAGAATATATATTTCATTATCATAGTTCCTCTTTCTTGCATCAATTAAAGAAATTAAATTTAAGTGGATTCTACCACGGAAACCAACCACAGCTCTTTAGCGCAACCACTTAACATTATCTCTATTAAATAAATATTCAGTCAGATTTGTCTTTATTTTCTATATCATGGTTTAGCAAAGTTTTTATTTAAAGGGTCACATGATAAATATTTTAGGTGTTGTGGGAACAATATATAAAAATGTCAAAGGGTGTTTTTCAGAAAATTTCATTTACAGAAAGGAGTGAGTCTATGCATACATAGTTTGCATGCTGGTCCAGATCATATAAATATTGTTTTTAAGTTTCCATTGGGTCTAATTATAAAACATTTTATTTTCAATATATAAATTAGTGCATATGTAATCTATGGCATGGTTTCCTCTTTACTCAGTAGTCAGACTGTTCTGTCTCCTATTTGCCATGCTCATAGTCTTTCTTTGAAGAATCTGTACAGACTCTATTCTGAATTTAATCTGAACTTTAAAATAAAATACCAAATTCTAACTATTTTGATTCCATTTTTCTTAATAGCCTTTCAATTTCATTGTGGATTTTCTGCACAGCCTTTTCTAATTTGTAGGTGTTACATTATTTCATTTCCACTTAGTCATTTTCATTTTTACAATACAAAAATTTGAAATATCCTACAAAATTTGTCTATTCTCTTTTAAGATATTACTAAGTTCTGGAATTGTTTACTAGACCATTGTTTATAGATTTTAACTCTTTTCCTCCTGATCAGATGAAACATGGTGGTGCACATATGACAAATAGTATTCAGCTTTTATTATAAGACTTGGTTTGAGTAAGAAATGGTCCCCACAGGTTCATCTGTTAAAGCCTAGGCCACCAGCTGGTGGTGCTATTTTGAGAGGATCTGAGAACTCTTGGAGGCTGGACCTAGTTGGTAGTAGATCCTCAGTCTTTTTCTTCCATGAATTGTGCTCCATCAAGCTCTCCTCACCATGATGTACTGAATCCTCTCAAACCATGAACTAAAATAAATCTTTCCCCTACTTCAAATTGTTTTCTCAGGTATTTTTGTCACAGCTAGGAAAAAGTAGTTAATACAGAAAATTGGTAACAGAACAGTTGGGTCCTTGTTGTGACTAAACCTGACCATGTGGTAGATAAGCCTTTGGGACTGGTTTGTAAGAGGAATTTCAAACAGTCTGGAGAAGCAGGCTAGAAAAGCTTAAAAGGCTAAAGGCTGAGACTAACAGGTGATTCTTGTTCAGAAGACCAAAATGTCAACGGAGAGTGAAGGTCAGTCTCATGAGGTTTCAGATAAGAACAAGGACTTTAAAGAGAATTGGACAAGAGTCCATTCATGATACATTCTGGCAAAGAATTTGTTTACATTTTTGCCTGTGTCCTGATAGTTCGAATGAAGTGTAATTTAAAAGTAATGAACTTATTAATTTCATGATAGTAATTCCACATAGTCAGTCTGTGGCATGGTTGTAGATGACTGCTTTTATCCATATTTACAGAGAAAATTGGAAGTAAAAAAGCAGGGCAGAAGAATTTGAAACATGTAAAGTCTGGCCAGAAAAAGAGTGAGCTGCAAGTTGCGGAGGAGGAGTGTGTGGTTGTTAAGGAGATTAGTAGCATTAAAAAGAAGTCAAGTACTTTGCCATGAGACAATAGGAAAGAAGCCTTCAGGCGATCTCAGGAATTGGCTAGACGGCTAGACCCCACCCATCAAAGGCTTATAGGTATGAAAGGACGAATTCATTTGAAATACTTCCCCTTAAGAAGAGAACACTTCCACCACACTGGCTGTGTAGAAAGTTGTTCCCAGAATTCATTTCATTATGCTCAGATGCCCAGGCACTCAGAGGCTTCTGCAGTCATGGTCTAAGGAGGCCCAGCTACTGCTTGAACTGGAAACATACCTTGGCATCATTCACATAATGCTGGGTTTTTTTAGGCATGCAGAATCAAGTTACTTGGTTGTTGAGGCTTTCGCACAGATTTCTAGGGAAAACTGGGATGCCAGGAAATATAGTAGGGTCGTAGTGCATGAAAACATCTTGTGAGAGGGTGATGAATGAATCTGTGAGAATGAAGTCTAAGATGCAGTAGACTTCAGTATGTTGGAGATGTCAGGTTCAGGGAACATTTGCAAAGGAAAGCACCAGTAATAAGTGAAGCCAGTCCAAGAGAGACGCCATGTGGCCGCAAATAGCAAGGCTACAGAAGCAGGGCTGCCCAAAGCCCATTGTATCTCACATCATGCCAACACATGTTCTGTTGCTGAACCTGGACCCACAAGATTTAATATTCACCCTGCTGTGTTCTGGTTTTGCTTTGGTTTGACCCTCCCAGACAACTCTTTAGTTCCTCCCTTTTGGAATAAGAATAGTTACTCTGTGCAATTGTATCTTAGAAGTATGCAACTTTCCTTTTGATTTTACAGGGACTTAGAGATAAGAAATTATCCTGATCTCAGTAAGGACACTGAACTTAAACTCTTGAACGATGTTGGGATATTCGAGACTTTGGATGGACTGAATCCATTTTGCACTATGAGATGACCATCATACTTTGGCGGTCAGGATTGGAATGTTATGTTATGCATATGAAATGTCCCCCACAGGTTTATGTGTTAATGCCTAGGTTGCTAACTGGTGGCATTATTTTGGGATATCTGGGAACTTTAGAAAGTAGGATATAACTGAAGGAAGAATGTCACTGGAGGTGGGTTGTGAGTCCCCCTAGGGGTGAGGAGTCACTCCTCCTCTCTTTTCTTGGACACCAAGTCAGAAACTTCTGCTCCACAACCCCTCCTTGCAATGATGGACTGAATCCTCTGAAATCATGAACTAAAAGAAATTCCTCTTCATTTAAGTTGTTTTCCCTGGTACTTTGGGCAAAGCTATGCAAAAGCAACTAACACAGAGCTTAAAGAGAAAGACATTTTATTTGGTGTTTTTATAAAGCGCATTTTATGGCAAAGGACATTGGAGGAAAATTTAGCAACTGTAGATTTTTACACTTTTAAATCCCCTCTCTTATTTCAAGCTCTTTGGCCTCCACGAACATGAAACCAATGGGAATGTTTTCTTTGTCACTAACAAATATTTACAGTGTAAATCAATGTTTCATAATCTGTACAAGACAGCTGCAGAGAAATCAGAGAGCCATGCATCCAAGTATATTCTAGCTCTTATTCAAAGGTGGAACCATATATATTAAAAACAATCATAGACTATATAAAATACATAAGTGGCCAGTAGACATGTCCTGACTTCTATCAGATGGAGTGAACTATTGCTTTTGTGCCATTAAAATAATTTTAAACTCTAATATTTCTGACATCAGGAAATTAGATATTAGGTCATTACTACAAATTGCTATGGCAAATACTTTGATTTCCAACTCAACTATCTTGATAGGTTGTAGAAGAAATTTAATATTTAAACTGATTACTTGCTGTAGACCAATTTTTACAGTTGATATTTTTTCATGAACTTTATTGAAGTATATTTTAGATAAAATAAAACATACCCATTTTAACTGTATACTTTGATATGCTTATCTACCTCATGTTTATCACTATCAAAAGTCAAGATATAGCACATTTCCCCTCCATGCTTCCAACCTGCTCCAGTCAATTACTGACTTCATGGGGTATGCTTATCTTAAAACTTTGTCTTAAACTTGCCAGGTACTGGTAGCTCATGACTGTAATCCTAACTACTCAGGAGTCAGAGATCAGGAGGTTCGCAGTTTGAAGCCAGCCTGGGCAAATAGTTCACGAAACCCCTGTCTCGAAAAATCTTATCACAAAAAATTAGGCTGGTGGAGTAGCTCAAGTTGAAGGCCCTGAGTTCAAGCCCCAGTACTGCAAAAGCAAACAAACAATAAAAAAAAACCCAATTTTGTCTCAGTGGAAATATGCACTTTGCATATGATCATATGTGGATATTTTCATTAAAAATACATCAGAGCTTCATTAAATTTATTGCAAATGTCAGTAGATTGCTTCATTTTAATTGCTGAATGTATATTTCTATTTAAGGACTTTTTTGGCAAATAGTATAGAATTGGATCTACTTTTATGCACTATGACAATTTTTCCTTTTGGTTTGTATATTTAGTCTATTTACATTTAATATACTTATTGATATTGTATGTCAGTCTACATCTTGTTGTAACTTTTCTCTTTGCACTATTTTGTTCCTGTTTTTTTTTTTTTTTCATCTTTCCTTTTCTCTTTGGGATTAATTTGTTTCTTATTCCATTTTATGTTTTCTCAGTGCTTTTGTCAAACCACTTTGTTTTGCAGTATGTTAGGAATTATAGTGTTAAATATGTATTTTTTAATTGTTGGTTCAGATGGAGCTTCTTTAATTTTTTGGTTGGGCTGACCTCCAACCACAATTCTCCCAATCTCTGCTTTCTGAGTAGCTAGAGTTACAGGTTGCACCACCATACCTGGCCTTACACTATTCTTTTGTCCAGAGGAGTTTTAATTCATTTAGCACAGCTAATTATAAAGTTTTTATGTTCCATCCTATATGCTTTCAAATTTCTTCTTATACTGACCTTTCTTTCCCTTAATACTACCATTTTTCACTAGAAGCTGTTAAGTATCCTTTAGATCCCATTGTTATACTCAGAGTTACAGAAATTTGTGACCTTTGCCTAAAGGCTTTATCTGAATCAATAAAAATGCAGCATTAGTAAAAATCCTGTAATCTGATCACTGGAACCTAAGACATTGAAAGCTAATTTCATTTGCCCCTAAAAGTGTATGTGGAAAACATATTAAAAAAAAAAAAGAAAGCAAAGAACAAAGAGCAAATCATTTCAAAAACATTTTTTACAAATTGTGATTATACTGTTCTAAGATGTACAGTGTGATGCTGATGAATGCTTGGAACCAGAAAGAATAATTTAAATTTTCATTCATTTATAACCTCTTTATGTTTCCAAATAAATATGTTTTAGTCACCAGTCTATGGAGAAGTCACCTCTTTATTTTTTTCACAAGATCCTAAAGACTCACAGAGATGGCAAGCTCAATTAATTACTATTTTATATCTAAATAACTAATAGTGAATTGAGTTGGACCTATGAATGCTTCAGGAGAACTATTTTACCCTGAGAGAAGAGAATGCTTTGAAAATAGAGCTTGAAGCCTTTTCACTGGTTTAAATTCTGGTTTTGGAACGTAACTTACTATAACCAAATCCATGAAAAGTGGATAAAAAGTGAACTTTTTTTTTATTGCTCAATATTTATTACTGTTGGAGTACAGCTCTATTCTATCCAGTACATATAACCCAACTAGTTCTATAATTACAGTGCCTCAACACATAAGGCCAATCAGATGGGCATGTGTCCCAGCCAGAAATAATGCACAGCCTTCCTCCTGGTGAGTCCAAACAAGATTTGTCCCAAGGTTTGTACATAAGCATGGAAAGAGAGAAGTTTCTTTTCCTTTGTAACTGGTAGAATTGATCAGTTGGCAGGTTGTTAATGGATCTGACAATGGATATCATTCTCGCCATGTGGAGATAATCTACCTGCTGAATTAAAGCACCTTGAGGAGGACAATAAAGCCAAAAGATTGAGAAAATGACCCGGCACTAAAGCCCCTGAACACAGCCATGTCCAAGCCAAATGTATGATTGAAATTTTTAGTACCTAAGACAATGACTTGTGCTTTATACAAAATGTTTTCAGTTAAATATTTATGAATTGCTTCAGAAATTGCTGCTATAAAAGCTTAGATAATATAAAGCTTTAAATTATACTTATGATTTGGGATGCCATCTATATTGATATATTTGCATGCCTATGGTTGATTTTTTTTACAGTGTAAATGCAAGTTTTTTTAATTCATTTATTCATATGTGCATACATTGTTTGGCCTATTTCTCCCCCCAACCCCCACTCAGTCCTTCTTCCTCCCACCCCCATGCTTACAGGCAGAAGTATCTAGAAATTTGTCCATTTCTTCAAAATTTTCAAATTTATTAGAATATAGTTTCTCAAAGTAGTCTCTGATGATTCTCTGGATTTCTGTGATGCTTTTTGTTATCTCCCCTTTTGCATTTCTCATATTACTGGTTTGAGTTTTTTCTCTCCTCATTTTAGTCAGGTTTGCCAGGGGTCTTGTCTTTATTTAAAGAATCAGCTTTTTGTTTCATGGATTCCTTGTATAGTTTTTTTTGTTTGTTTCTATTTCATTAATTTCGGCCCCTATTTTTATTATTTCTCACCTTCTGATTGTTTTGGGTTTTGCATGTTCTTGTTTTTCTAGGAGTTTGCAATGTAGCATTAGGTTATTAATTTTAGATCTTTCTGTCATTTTAATATATGCACTCATGGCTATAAACTTTCCTCTTAGGACTGCCTTTACTGTGTTCCATAGGGTCTGGAAGGTTGTGTTTTCAATTTCATTAATTTCTTCTTTTACTTCATCAATGACCCACTGATCATTGAGCAAAGTGTTGTTCAACATTCAATTGTTTGCATGTTTTCTACTGTTGTTTTTGTTGTTGAGTTCTAGTTTTAATGCACTGTGATCAGATAGAATACATGGGACTATTTCCATTTTCTTATATTTGCTGAGGCTTGCTCTGTGCCCAAAGATATGATCAATTTTGGAGAAAGTTCCATGGGCTGCTGAGAAGAATGTATATTGTACAGAAGTTGGATGAAATATTCTGTAGACATCAGCTAGGTCCATTTGATCTATGGTGTGATTTAGTTCTAGAATTTCTTTATTGATTTTTTATTTGGGTGACTTATCTGTTGGTGATGGGGGGGTATTAAAGTCTCTTACTACCACTGTGTTGGAGTTAATATATGCTTTTAGGTCCTTTAGAGTATGTTTGATGAAATTAGGTGCACTGACATTGGGTGCATATAGATTGATAATTGTTATTTCCTTTTGCTGTATTTCTCATTTTATTAGTATGGAGTATCCTTCTTTATCTAATTTGATCAATTTAAGTTTGAAGTCTACTTTGTCTGAGATAAGTATTGCTACTCCTGCTTGTTTTGGGGGGCCATTGGCTTGGTAAATCTTCTTCCAGCCTTTCACCCTAAGCCAGTGCTTGTTTCTGTCAATGAGATGGGTCTCCTGTAAACAACAGATTGTTGGGTCTTCCTTTTTAATCCAGTTTGCCAGTGTCTTTTGATGGAGGAGTGAAGTCCGTTAACATTCATTGTTAATATTGATAGGTATGTGGTGATTCCTGTCATTTAGTTGTTCTTGTTGTTTAAGGGTTTGATTGTGTGCAGCTGAATCAATGTTACTCTCTGATTCCTTGTCTTCTCCTGTGGTTTGGTACTGCCTGTCCATTCATAGTTTTGTTTGCTTTCATTTTCTGTGAGCAGAATTCCTTGGAGAATCTTTTGTAGTGGTGGCTTGGTGGTCATATATTGTTTTAGTTTCTGCTTATCATGGAAGACTTTTATTGCTCCATCTATTTTGAATGAGTTTTGTTTACAGTATCCTAGGGTTGAAGTTGTTTTCATTCAGTGCCTGGAATATCTCATTCCATGCCCATTTTGCTAAAGTTTCCATTGAGAAATCTGCTGTAATTTTGATGGGTTTACCTTTGCATGTTTTTTGTTTTTTCTCTCTTACATCCTTCAGTATTCTTTCTCTATTCTTTGTGCTTGTTGTTTTAATGATAATATGTCATGGGGTAGTTCTATTTTGGTCACGTCTGTTTGGTGTCCTGGAGGCTTCTTGTACCTGAATGGGTGTAGCTTTCACTAGATTTGGAAATTTTTCTGTTATTATTTTGTTGAATAAATTAGAAATCCCTTTTCATGAACTTCTTCTGCTTTTTCAATGCCCATTATTCTCAGGTTTGGTCTTTCAATGGAGTCAGTGAGTTCTTACATATTCCTTTTGCAGCTCTTGAGATGTTTGACTAATAGCTCTTCAGTTTTTCCTTTAATTGCCATTTCATCTTCAAGTTCTGAGATTTTGTCTTCTACTTGTTGTAGTCTGCTAGAGTGGCCTTTCATTGTGTTTTGTGTTTCTGTTTCATTCATTTTTCTGACATTTTCCATACCACAGGTTATTCCTCTTTAATATTGTCTATTTTTGTCTTTAATTCAATTATCTCTCTATAGTGTTCTCTTTTTCACTTTGGTATTTATTTAGTGTTCCTATGAGTTTATTTATTTGTTTCTGTGTCTTCTTGTAGCCTTTATTTTTGGTGTCTTGAAATTTCTTGAGTGTCTCTTGTACATTTTGGTTAAGCATTTCTGGTGACCTCTCCATGAAATTCTCAGTGATTATTTGCAGGATTTCTTCTTTGAGGTTGTTCTTGTGGGCATCATTGGGTTCCTTGGCATTGTTTATGTTTGTTTTGTTGGAGTCCGGAACTGGGTATCCCTTTTCTTCATTTCCCTCTGAATCCCGTATTAAATTCTTTTGGGGGGAAGAATTGTTTTTATCACTTTTTCATCTTCCCATCTCTCTACTTGGTACTGTGTTCTTGATAGGTTAGTTGGTAGTTTTAATCACCTGTTTTCTTTCCCTTGGTTTAATTTTGTTTTGTGCCTGTATTGGGTTTTTAGCTTAGTGTGTGTGTGCTATTTATGTCCCTGGTCTGGGTGTAATTTAGTATTAATTAACTCACAATAGTAAAACTAACAAAACAAACAATAACAAAAACAACCCAAAGAAATCAATGGAGAAAGTTGAACAAACAAACACAAACAGACAAGCAAACAAGAAACAAAGCAAACAAAGACACAAAAAAACTCCAAGTTCAGGAACAATCTTGGGGTTGGTATTTAAGCAGAAGCTCTGTCGTAGTCCCACCAGGTGGTTAGATAGTGTTCTTTTTCCTCATTCTTTTCAGCTGTTTAGTCAGCTCGTCCCTCAGTTAGGTGTGGCAGTTTAATGTTGTATGTTGTCCTCAGGGCCTGGAGATCAGCTCTGTAGTTCACTAGCTGTCCTGCTTTAGAGTTGGGTTTTGTCTGTGTTGGTTTACTGGGGGCTTGTTTCTTTACCTCACCCCCTTTCTCTGGGTCAAGGTCAGGGATCCTTCAGCCAGGCCCCTGCTGTCAGGGTGTTGCAATGGTTTACTGATTATTTTTAAATTTTGCAGTGTCCTTTGACTTTGGATGTTGCTTACTGGCTCAGGAGAAGAGTTTTGTGGACCACTTCCTGCTGTTGGCCCTTCTGCCTTTCCAGTGTTTGCTTACTGAAAGTTTGCATGGAGATCAGCTCCTTGCTACTCCCCTCTTCTCTGGTGTGATTTCAGTGTCCAGCCCCCTCTGTTGTGTGCAGTTTTTTTTTTTTTTTGCTGGTGATGGTCAGTCTGCCCAGGGGGCTATGCTGATTTATCCCAGGGATGGCTGGGGGAATACCTCGTGATGCTTGGTGCTCACCTGTTTTGTCTGCTGAATGTCTCCCAAGCAGGTTTGGAGCCAGCATCTGATGGTGGTGAGAGACATCCTGTTTTCTCAATGTAATGTGACTTGGAGAAGCTTTCCACTGGCTAGGGGTTCAGGGTGTCAAAGTTTTGACTCTCCTTGGTGCTTTATTTCTGCCAAGTGTGGTCCCAGTGTCACAGCAAGGTTTTTGATTCTCAGAGCTCACACCCTCTGCTTCTGTACCCTAGTTGCCATCTTGGATCCATCCTATGGTCGGTATTTTGTGGAATATTTTGTTTTACATCCCTTTGTGCTTTGTCTTTTTTTAGGTAGGTCCTTTATAAGTAACACATAAGTGAATATTTAAATGGAATTTTATAATGATGAGTTTTAAATTAAATTTAATCCTCTATGTTCATTTTATTTTCTTTTATTCTTGGACTTACTTTCACATCTTACTTGATGATTTTTGTTTACTATTAAGTCATTTTCCTGAGTTGTTTGTCTTCTCTTCATCTGTTTAGGTATTTAAAAAACATCTATATTCCTATGGAGGTTAAGAAATTGGCTAAGTTCACATGACTAGGAACCAGTGAAAATGAGATTGGGATACACATATACTTGGACTTAGTGTTTGCACTAATAATGGCTCCATGATATTGCTCCTAGCCTGCATAAAAGTAGTATTGCTTAACCCTTGCAGTGGGATGGAAATGTGAATGGATTACACTTACAGAAAGAGTCATGTTAAAAGTAAGAAAAAGAAAAATTTGGAAAGACTAAAAGAAATCTTGTTTGGATGACTAAGAGATGTTGTCCTAGTGTGTTTGTTAGTTTTTCATCTTAAAACAACAACTTAAATCAAAAAAACATTTATTTTGTCTCACTGTTTCAGAAGCTTCAGTCTGTGGTCAATTGGATCAGTTGCTTCTCTGTTCATGCACAGTGAGGCAAAACTTCATGCTGAGGAATATGTGGTAGAGCAAAGTGGCTCTCCTCATGGTGAACAGGAGACAGAGAGATAGGAAGTGACCAGTGATAAGTAATGCCTTCAAAAAGAGGCTTCCAGTGAAATATTTCCTCCAACCACACCTACCTCCTAATAGTCTGTTCAACTATGAATTTATCAATAAATTGATCAATTGGAGATGTTAGAGCCCTCATGATCCATTCACTTCACAGACACCTATTAGCTGGCAACAAAGCCCTTGACACCTGAACCTTGCAGGTACATTCTTAGATTAACACCAAGTAATCAGAGTAACAAACATAAAAAAGGGAAATATTTTCATACAAGGGATCGAGGCCATCTACATGGAGAGGTTTGTTAGAAAATTTAGAAACATAGAAATTTGTTTTCATTGGTAGTTTGTTAGAAAATTTCCCAAAGCATCATTTGGGTAGAATTTAAAAACACATTGTCGAGATGTTTAAGGAAGCCAAGGACTTACACAAAAGCATTAAAAAGGATTGTATAATAAAGCTACTGGGCAAGTTACCTACAAGCTTATATTGTAAAGTACAGATGAATTAATAGCTGTGGACCGTGGGAAACAACACCTGGGGTAAAGAATGCACAAAGTGATACACAGCTGATGATAATGGTGATCTACAACATAAACTTGCCTTCATTATATTTTTCTTGCTTACGAATGCTGAATTAGATCCAAATTTAGATCCAAAACTAGACCTTAGAGAATGAGCCCATTATTTACCGTACATGATAAATACTCTCTAACTCTTATTTTGAACTAGAAAGAAATATTAACCTGATACCCCAGCTATATTTTGCTTCAAATGAAAAGGAGGATATATATTAGTCAAGTGATGATGAGAAATACTGTCTTTTGCAGTGATTTTTCAGCCTCTGCAACTGATTTTAAGGCTGCTAAAATAATCTTAGAAAAATAGTAGGAAGTTTTATATAGTAGATACAGTCTTATAAATTTTTTTTAGATAAACGAGACTGAAATTTATCTCTAAAATTTCTTTTTCTTTTTTTTTAAACATTTTTCATCATGTTCCACTAGTATAATTTGGTCACTTTCAAGTATATATGAAAAGCACTTTTTCCTCTTTTCCCCAAACACATCTTCTCACAGTGAAGGTAAAAATTGTGCATCCTTAGGGGTTTTAGGAAAAAGAGAGGTGGAAGGAGAAGTTGAAAGGCAAAGAGCAAGTTCAATTGTCAAGCCATGTGATCTGTCTGAATTTTACTCAGGGGATCACCCATTTTTATTATCAGAAGCAGAAAGATCTTGGGAAGCAAGAAAGACAATTCAAATGATAGGAAAGCCCAAGCCAAATTGCAAAAATGAATGATAGTATTTTACAAGTAGTGAAGCAGTTTTATTTCAAAGGGCTTTCTTTAAGAATAAACACAGTTTCTTAGCTACTTAAAGTTTCTGACTGAGATACACTTCATAATCAATGAAATAACATTGAAGAAAGGGGATTTCTGAATTAAGATTAATTTACATTTTATTGTTAAAAAGTTAATACTTGAATAATAGAATTTTTATGCAAATTATGAAGATGTTTTACACTCACTGAGTCTTACACTAGACACTTTTGCTAATTTTCTAATTTTGTTTCATATATTTTTTCCAATTCTTCTGTAACTTTTTTTGCAATTGTAGAAAAATGTAAGTGCTGGAATGAATAACCTTTAAGGGTCATTTTAACATGGGAGTCCATTCTGATACCCTCAAGTTGATCATACATATCTGTTTAGTATTATAGGTAGAACTGAGAATAATCAATATTATATTAACTTATCCTTGAACAATTACTCTAATGTCCATTCTTTCAAGCACAAAAAAAATTTGCTTAAGACTAAAGAGTAATAGAATTAGGAGTACATCATCTAACTTCAAAATTCAACTCATTAGTTCATTATACTACAGTGTTTTGAGTATAAGGAATTTGAATGTCATGTTCATACAAATCACTTATAACTTTTTAAAACACACTTTGATAATGGTACTCTGTTAGATGCTTTATAGTATTACATACCTATCAAGAGGGTCTGTAGGATTTGATAGTTTGTAATATAAGAAAATGCACATGGTAGACTATGTAGATATAATCTAGTAAAATAACCAGAAAACATGGAAAATAATTATTAGGTTGTTACATAAGTAAATTATGAGTTCATTTTACAGTTGAAATAATGATTTGTTTGCCTTTCATGTTTGTATCTGGTACTTTCAGGCAACCATTCAAATTTATCCAATAAGTTCAGATATGAAAACCTTAATGGAATATGTTTTAATTGGTATGATAACAAACATTTTACATAAGTATACCCACTATAGTCATAACAGAAAAATATGTAGGACAACATTAAACCATTGTTTGTACCATTGAATTAAACTATGACTGCAGAAGACTAATTTGTACTGAAATGTTCTAGTTGAGTGTGATTTTTCTATTTAACTAAACTGTTTCTTTAATTTTCCCCTTTCATTTGAATGTTCAAAGAGAAGGATATCAAATAAGAGTTTGTCACTGTTAGGTAGAGTGAGATACCTTTAACATGTTGTTATTGTGGAGAAAGACCTGTCTTGATATCTCTGACCAACTCATTGCAACTGGGTCACCATTTCCAGACAGAAATATTTTCCTTAACATGTGTGTGGTACCCACATAATACTTGCTAAACTTGTATCTTAATTAATTTGTATACTTCTAAAGAATCATAGTTTTTCTATAAATAAAAAAATTTGGAAAATAGATGGCAAAAATTCATAAAATATCTGAATATACAATAGTAAATTTGATGTATCTTCATAATTATAACCCCATGCACTGAAATTCACTCAAAAATTAGTGCTTAGTTTCTGATTTTTTTTCTCCCATGCAACATAGTTGATTTTATAAAAAGTATGACCCGTGCAGGGAAGGGTGGTTAGACTAAAAGAATAATACAGTATATCCCTGCTGTCTATGTATAGATAGCTGTTAGGCCATGAGCTCAAATACAGTAATTTTATATCCTGTGTCAACAATTGTCTACTAAAAAGATTCAGGACAAAATGAGGTCAAAATAGCAGAAAGAAAAACAGTAGAGAAAATAATCTTGGCCATGCTAATGAATAGTGATCACAGAACATCTGAAACTGGTTGAAAGTACCATGGTCTGAGACATGGTAGATAGAATTAATTCTAAGGCTGACCATAGAGAACAGAGAAACAATTAGGTGATTAGTAGTCCTAATTCCATCCATAAAGACCTTCATGCCTTTATCTAGAAAGGCAACTATTATTAATAGTATTGTAGAAATGGTGGTGACTTGGTAAACCATCATCTCTAATGAAAGAATACTTTCAATAACATTGAGTGATTAGTTAGACCCCTGGCCATGGTCCTTTGATTCAGTGTATCAAATAATATTCATATAACAAATTGCTGTCAGGGGTAGTATCAAATCAAGATCATGAATACAAGAAGCAAAGCAGGTCTTTCATTAGTGAAGAGAACATATTGGATACATTATATTTGAAAGGCAGGAATAGCCACACGACTCTGAGATTTTGCAAAGCAAGTCCATAATGGAAAGGTAAATTGCTTGAAAGATAACCTACTGCCTCATGTGTGCAATTAAAAAATGAGTTTAATCATCATTCTGCTGTATATTATTAATCAACTTTTCAGAGTTGTAGTTTAAATATGACAATATTTAACTATTTTAATGAACCCATGTAACCATCAGTTATAAAGTAAGATAACTAAAAAATGTGTTCATAACCCTCAAAAATGTACTCATGAATTAGAGATAGTCTCTAACACCTATGTAATAATTTCACATAAAAGAGACTCACAAGGTATCTACTATTTGAGGCCTGAATTTTCACAATGGACAAAATATTTTCTGTGTTCCTGCATTCATAAATTATTTTTCCTTTTGGTTTTTGTAATCCTTTTTATTCTTCTGTATGACAATCAGATGTATTGATAGATGGATATTTGAATTGTTGACTTTGGATTGTAAGCAATGCTAAGAATCTCTCTGTATAGCTATCTTTATCTCATACTAGCAAAAATTCTCTGTCTTTCTTGTTAGCTCTTGTTTTTTCTTCAACAAAATTGGAGAACAAGAGGGCAGAACAGGTTCTGCCCAGAAGTGGGGAGTAGGGGGAGATGGCCCAAACAATGTATACACATGTGAGTAAATGTACAAATAATAAAATAAAAAAAAGAATCGATCATCTATGAATATAAGCATTGCAGTCTTTTTTTTTATTTCTCTGGAATAAATGCTTACTAATTTCTTGGACACATGGTAACAGTATGATTGTGTTAGTCATTTCTATTGTTACTGTGACCAAATATCTGACAGAAATAACTTAAAGGAGGAAAATTTGATTTTTCTCACTGTTTTAGTGGTTTCAGTCATCACAGGGGAGCTCACATCATGGCAGAGTAGTAGCAGGAAGTTGCTAAGATAAGATGTTGCCCCCGAAGATACTTGCATAGTGTCCACTTCCTTCAATTCCTTTTCCCAATAGCCTACTCAAGTTTTGAATCCAGCAATGAATTAAGCTTTTCGTTGGTCAGAGACCTCCTGGTCTAAATGACCCTGGAAACACCCTTACAGATATACCCAGAAGTGTGTTTTACTGACTTCATAGTCAGGTCTCAATCAAATCAACTTGACAATCACAATTAACCACTATGGAGAACCACAGAAAACAGAACTCTTCTCAACAGTGCTTGTTTTCTATTACAACATGGTAAGCATGGGAGTGCACTTGCTCTACATCTTCATAAACAATTAGTATTCTTTACCTTTTAAATGTTAGCCATTCTAACATATGTGTAACCACACTGCATCTTGATAGTATTTCACACTTCCCTGACAACTGATGATATTAAAAACTTTTTGCATGTTTAGTTTTTATTCATTGATTTTATTTTATAAATATCTATTCAAATATTTTGCCCATTGCTTTCTATGAATCTATATGATTCCTTATTATTGATTAATAATGGTTATTTAATTATTATGAATACAACTCCTTTGACAGATATATGACTGAGACTGTTTTCTCCTAATCGGTGGCTCACTGTCTTTTTTATGTACTTAGTGGTGTCTTTTTCGTTTTTGTTTTATTTACTGCTTTTATTTTGAGACAGGATCTCACTAAGTTTTCAACCTGACCTTGTACTCACTATGCTGCCTAGGCTAGCTTGAAACACTCCATCTTTCTGACTTTGGCTCCTAAGTGTTGGAATTATAGTCATATACCACCATGGTTGGGTCTTAATGCTGTTCTTTTTCACAAACAGAAGTTTGGTTTTTTTTAATTTGAAAAACTCCAAATAATCTTTATTTTCTTTTGTGGTTAGTACTTTTTGTACCCAGCAGAGGAAGTCTTTTCTACCCAAAAGTTGCAAGGAGTTTTCTCATATGTTATATTTTTGTCTAGGAGAGTTATAATTTTAGGTCTTTACTTTGGATTATTAACAAATATGAGTTAATTTTATGAATGTTAAAATTTTACTCTTTTTTCAACCACAGCATACATACTCTTCCAGTACCATTTGTTGAAAAGCATTTCCTTTCCTAACTGAATTTCCTTGTTTCATTTGTTGAAATAAGAAAGTCATATCTGTATGTAATTATATCTGCACATATTATTTTATTCCATTGATCTCTATATCAAAACCATACAGTTTTATTTACTGTAGTTAGATATTGGGTTTTGAAATCAAAATGTAAATCTCTATAGTCTGACAATTTCTTTATCAAAGTCTGGTGAGAATTTTGGATTTCATTGTATACAAAGATTAATATTGATTTAAGGAGAATTGATACCTTCATTTTTTTGAGTTTTTCTTTTTTCTTTTCTTTCCTTTCCTTTTACTCTTCCTTTCCTCCTCCCTGTCTTATTTCCTTCCTTTCTTTTCTTTCATCTTTGAGACAAGGCCTATCTATGTTGTCCAGTCTGGCCTGAACTTGCAGTGCAGTCCTGTCTTCACTTGGGATTACAGGTTTGTGTCACAACCCTTGGCAATTGTTGAAACTTTCCATACATAAACATTGAAACTGGAGTTTTGGAGTCATGGCCCAAACTCCTGAGAGTTCATCTATCTGGTCTAGCCACACAACCCTAAGTGTAAAATATGGTGAAGGCAGAGAAAGATTTATTACACAGCTCAGGACATGCTGTGGGGAGAGGGAGAGTAGTACTCAGCTCATCTTCAGCCATCTCCAGGTGCAGACATGAATTATAGGTTTAAACAGACAAAAAAACAGGGAGCAGGGGACAAATGTATGGATAGTTGAACAGTTCCAATTATAAGTGTGGTCCCTTTGGACTGGCAATCTTGGTGGACTGCTCCAGTTCTGGGAAGTTATTACCTAGAGGGAGTAATCTGTTTCCCGTTTTGAGAGGATTACTCTGGCTTGGAATGCTTGTCTTCACTGGGAGGGTGGCAGCCTCGTGTGGCTCTGGTTTCTTGTCATAAGGATGTTATCAGTTCTGTCCTTTCTGGAATCCAAAGTGACTACAAAGTGAGGACAAAGAGAGTGGCTTAGAGCAAAAACAAATACAAAATGGAGGCAGGGATGACAAGCTTCTGCCTTTAGCAAATTTGTGGGCCTGAGTAAGAAGTATATGTGTTCAGCTAAAGTAGTTTGAGCACCTATTACAACATCACAAATAATTTTAATTATTTAAGATTTATTTCATCTCTCTCAGAACTTATCTATGGTGTCTCTGTATAAACCTTGCACATATTTTGTTATTTTAAAATATATTTTCCATACTTTTGTATTTAATATATTTTACATTTTTGGTGCTCCTTTAATGGTTCTAATTTTTAATTTACATGTTAAATTTTTCACTTTCAAAATTATTTTGTATGAGAAGAAATTGTATTTGTATATACTCACCTTGTGTCATTTGAATTTGATAATTTCCCTTAATTTTTTGGTCAATTTTAGGATTTTGCATGTATACAAATTGTGTTAATCAGCTCTTTATCACTGTGACAACAGAATACCTAAGCTAAACAAACCACATAGTTTGGCTCATGGTTTCAGTTTATGGTTGGTTAGCTACATTGTTTTTAGGCTATAATGAGGCAGAACATCATGAATGGTTTGGCATGAGAGAGTAAAGCTGTTCAGCTCAGGGTGTGTGTGCCGCAAGCCGAGAGATAAAGGGGAGGTTCTAATATCCCTGCAAGGACTGCTCCCAGTGACCTCACTTCCTCCTACTATGCCTTCTCATAAAGGTTCTACCATCTGCCAATAGGCTGGGGACTAAGACTTTAATCAATGGGCTTTAACAAATATTTCATACACATAATGTAGCAACAACTACATCATTTACTGGTAACATTTATATATCTTGACTCTTTTTTGTGTTCTCTACTAAATGTGCTTCTAAAATCTCTAGTCCAATACAGAATGCAGGTGCAATCATTAAAATAACCCTAGATTTCTGGGATAAAATTGACTTGGTCATGATGGGTTTTCTTTGTATACAATGCTAGTTGGATTTCCCAATTAACTTTTAAGGTTTATCAGAGTTAATATGGAATGTTGTTTATTTTCCTTATGCAATATATTTGTCTAGATTTCAAAACATTCTCTACCCTATATGTTCTGAAAGTCTTCTATAAGAGTTGGTTAGGTGTTTAGTAAATAATCAATATAATTCCCTAGCAAATCAATAGTAGTCCTGAACATTTTCTTTCTCTTTGATTTTTTATGTTACAATATTTAAAATTATAATTACATGTACTTTAATACATACAGAGTAACAGAAGCATTCTCTTTCTTCTGATGTTAATTTTATTAATCTTCATGCAAAATTATCCATCTTATTAAAGTTATTGAATTAATGGAAATTCTTTTTATAATAGTCCCTTATTATAATTTCAATAACTGTAGCATCTGTAGAAATGTTCTTGTTTTCAGTCCTGTCGTTGGTAGTTTATAAGTATTTTTCAGCTTTTTCCTGCATCAATCTTTCAAAAAATTGTATAGAAAAAAGTAAGAACACTCAGCAAAGGAACTCAGTCAAAATTACCTAATGACCATTTATAAAGCTTTCCACCCAACAAATAGTAAAATAGCATTATCTCAAGTGCATACACATTGGATAAGATGGTTCATATGCTAGACCATAAAACACATTTCAATGAACTTAAAAGGATCAAAGTCACTAAGAAAATATTACTATAGTCAGACACCAGTGACCAGATGAAATAAATCAACCAAAACTATACATTTGTTTATATGTTTTTAGTTTACTCTTTTTATTTCACACATGACAAGCCAAGTAGAATGAGGTGCACACTGCTCCAGTATTGTTTTATCCAATTAAAGAATTGCCCACTTAATTATCATAAAATGACTTTGAGAATCTGATGTAAGCTCTAGAGTCACTTTATACTATGATGAATTCATCTCTAATCCTAGTGGGTGGAACTTCTGGCATCTCCTCAAGATGCCTATGTGTTCCATGATGTCCCTCTACTCTGGTTGACTAAAGTCAGGCGCTAATACTTTGAAAGTTCTGAAAGTTTATATTTACTGTTTGTCCTTCTGGAGTCACTCTATGTTGGTGAAATTTGGCCTTCAGCAAAAAATCAAGGCACCCTTCTGTAGATGTTTGGAACTTTTCCTCTGAGTAGCTTCATCTTTCAGAAGTCTGCCTTCCAAATACCAGGTCCCAAAATCTTGCTAATCTCCAATTTCTTTCTGTTGAATTCAGTAAGATTTTGAAACCATGCATATGCCAGCACCTAGTAATTAACTCCATACATAAAACTGGGGCATTTACTGGACTTATTTGTGGCTGGTTTTGTTGTTTTTCCCTTCCTTAATGGTTCACATTACTTTGTTGCATACTCTCCAATGAATGAAAACAGTTTAATAAAATATTTCTGTTTTTAGAGTTGATTAAAGCTGGATAGCAAGTTCACAATCTGCTACTTTGTCAAAGATGAAAGTGGAGCCACTATTCCATGCTGAAATATTATCACTTTGATTTCCTAGGGTGGAGTAAATCTATGTTCCTATAAATTTTACCAATTGACTTTTATTTTCCTTTTTTGTCAGAATAAAATTAAACTGCATACTTGTCTTACTTTAGCTCACTTTAAAAAGCCACAAAACACACAGAAGGGTGGGAAAATAATAGCTTTACTTTGTTTCTGTGGGGTGCTCCTACCCTGTGGCCAGCTTCGCCTTTATTGTTCATCATGATTCTCTAATGCAGCCTCGATTACTCTGTGTGTGTGTGTGTGTGTGTGTGAGAGCGAGAGAGAAAGAGAGAGAGAGAGAGGTGCTAGAGATTTAATCCAGGATCTTGAGCATGCCAGCCAAATGCTCAACTTCTGAACTTCATTCCAAGCCAAACTTTTTTGAAAAAAATAAATTAAAGACCAAGGGTGATGGCTCATTCCTGTAATCCCACCTGCTTGGGTTGTGGTTCCAGGCCAGGTCTGGAAGAGAGAGACATGTCTCAACAAAGCTGGGCATGCTGGCACATGTGGAAGATTGCAGGTAGGAGGATCTCAGTTCGAGGTTTGCCTGGGGCAGAAATGTGAAAACTTACCTGAAAAATAACTAAAGCAAAAAGGGCTGAGGAAGTAACTCAAGAGGTAGAGTACTTGCCTAAGATACTCAAGGCCCTGAATTCAAACCCCAGTACCATCATCATCACCATCATCATCATAAAAAAAAATTTCAGAATCTTTTATTCTCACTTTTAAATCATTCTCACCTGTTTAGAGCAGATATTTGTGCTTTACTTATTGAGGAAGTGTTACTCATTGAACAATAACATAGTCCAAAATTAAAAACTGAAAAGAAAGGAAAATTATCAAAATCAAATGGATTCATAATGCCAATAATCTTTTCTCTATCTTTTTATTGGCATAATTTTGAATTTCATTCACAGTTTGTAAGATTTCTAAAGCAGACAGTGAATCTTGCCTCAGATAAAAATTTTAAGAGATTTTTCCAGAAGGAATTCCTATCTATAATTACAACATTGGCATAATGAGAAACATAGATGGATAACAAAATTTATTCTTTTAAAATTTCAACCAAATGCCATCTTAAAATAAAGCACTGAAGCCTCCGCATTCTTACAGATTCTTGTGGCCAATTATACCATGTGTGACTTATTTAATTGGTGATTTTCTTTAGGATATTTGTGACAAATTTGAGCATGTGAGTTCCCTTGTATAATAACCTCCCAATTCTTTAGTTATTAACTCTGCTTTGCATCTACACTGATTGGAATGTGTTTTTGAAAGAATTTCTATTTCAAAGGGACTTCTCTTTTTAAAAATCCATTATTTGTATAATGAAATAAATAATAATGTGGAGACTTTCCAAGATGGCAACTAGGGTACGGAAGCAGAAAGCCTAACCTCTGTGACTCCAAAACCTCCCTGAGAAGTTGGAGCCACACCTGGGTAATTCTGACAGCCTCTAGCCAAAATAGTAACTGCCATCACACTAGGTGCAGGAAAAAATTCAGAGACTGACCGACAAATCAGCCTTTAATTGAACCCAACAGCTGTGAAATGCTGCACAGCCAGCAAGGTAGGTCCAGTCCCAGGGAAACCCTCCTTCCTCATGGTGATTTTTTTCTTTCCTCTTTTTTTTCATTTCATTTCTTTCCTTTCCTTCTCTTCTCCTCCTCCATCAAGCAGAAATAAGGCACCAACCACAATTTAACCTTCAACACCCTGAACTCCTAGACCAGGGAAAGCTTCACCACAACATGTTACACTGAGAAAAAGTGGAGGCCGCCACTGCTGCCACAGTTGCCCCTGCCGGCTCCAAACCAACTTGCAAGACATTTGACAGACCAAACAGGTGAGCACCACGCATCATGTGGAATTCCCCCAGTCACCCGCAGGATAAACCAGCAAAGCCCATGGGCAGAATGACCCCCTCAAAAAAATTCTGAATAATAATCAGTGAACTGTAATCTAGCACAACAGCAGAGAGGGCAGGTGGAATGCTGAAAGTGCATCAGAGAAAGGGGGAAGAGCAAGGAGCTAATCTCAGTACAAACTATCAGAAAACAAACACCAAAAAGGGCAGGAAGGCTGAGAACAGGTGGGCTATAAGCTATTCCCTGAGGCAGGGCAGGTAGCAGATCACAGACCTCATTTCCTGAGCCAGTGAGCAGCACCCAAAGCCAAACTGCACTGCAAAACTGAAAAACAAACAGCGAACCATCATAACACACTGACAGAAGAGGAGGCTGATGGAACACTGAACCTGCCCCAAAGAAAGGGGAGAGGGCAAAGAAATAAACTCCCATTGCAGAAATCCCAGTAAACAAGCACAATGAAAAGCTACCTCCAAAGCAAGACAGGTAGTGGATTATAGAGCTGATCTCCTAAACCAGAGGGCAGCATTCAAACTTGAACTGCTCCACCTTGCTCGGGGAGGAGCTGACCAAGCAGCTACAACTGAAGGGTAACACAGCTATCAGTTGAGGAAATCAATAGCTCTGACCATCCTGCATGATCTGTAAAATCTACCTAACCTCACAATTTCAATTTAACTGGTAGACAGAAGAACAAAACACTACTCACAAACCAGTCACCTGGTGAGACAATATCAGAGCTTCTTCTTATATGCCAATATCAGGACTGGATGCCAGAGGAGTAACTCCAGAAGTTAAACTAAGACTGAAATTCTATTGTTCCTAAACCTGGTGTTTTCTTCCCTTCTTTTTTGTTTGTTTGTTCATCATTTTACATTGATATTTTTGTTTGTTTTGTTATTGTGGATTTTCTATTTTTATTTCTATTCTTATCTTTTTTTATTCTTTCTATAGTATCAACTTTATCATCATCTTCTCATCTCTACTCTCACCCCCTTCACTCTCTCTCCTTCTCCTGTGCTAAAATCCATTGCTATCCTCCCCAACAACTCATTCTGACCATTCTTACCCACTCTCACCTCCTGCCCTCACTTTCCCCTCTCATTCTCCCCCAACCTATCACCAGACTACCCCTCCCTCCTACACACTCATCACCTATTGACCAACCTACTATACCAACTTTACACAACCCCAAACCCCCATAATCCCTGACACAAGCACCCTCTACTACAAGAGAAATACACCCAAATATACACAAGGACCACAAAAACCAGCAGCCCATGCACTGCCCCACTCACCCACACCACTTCCCTCCTCCCCATTTAGTGCCACACTATCCAACACACCAAAGTTCTATAGCTACCCTTACAAATGTTAACCCCCCAATTCCCACTGCTTATAGACATTACCACCAAGGGTTCTTCTATATAACATATAAACTACTGGTCGGGTATTAAACCTGTGAATTAGTGATTACTAAATTAAACCTAGACTGTGGACAGAAATAGCATACCAACCTAGCTAAAAATCTAACAGCCACAAAACAAAAATTAAATCAAGGGAAAGAAAACAGGTGACTAAAAACACCAAGTAGCCTATCAGAACATAGTTGCACAGTACCAAGTGAAGCAATAGGAAGAAGAAAAAGGGATGGAAACCACTTTCCCCCACAAAATAATTTAATACAGGATTCAGCAGAAAATGAAGAAAATGGATGCCCAGTTATGGACTCAAATAAAACAAAGATTAATGACACTAAGAAACCCAGCAATGCCCACAAAAATAACCTCAAAGAAGAAATCTTGCAAGTAATCACTGAGAATTTCATGGAGATGATACTATACACAGTTAAACAAAATGTGTAAGATGTACTCAAGAAATTTTAAGACACCAAAAATATAGAATATGAGAAGACACAGAAACAAATAAATGAACTCCTAGGAGCCCTAAATAAAAACTAAAGTGAAGCAGAGAATACTATAAATAGAAAGACAAATGAATTAAAGATGAAAATAGAAAATATTAAAGAGGAAGTGACCCGTGATAAGGAAAACTACAGAAAAAAGAATCAAGCAGGAACACAAACACAATGGAAGGTCACTGCAGCAGACTAGAACAAGCTGAAGACAGAATCTCAGAACTTGAAGATAAAATGATAATTAAAGGAAAAACTGAAGAACTATTAAACAACTCAAGACCTGTGAAAAGAAAATGCAAGAATTCACCCACTTCATCAAAAGACCAAACCTGAGACTCATGGGCATTGAAGAAGGAGAAGTGCAAGCAAAAAGGAATATGTAATATATTCAACAAAATAATAACAGAAAACGACCCAAATCTAGAGAAAACTATGCCCATTCAGGTACAGGAAGCCTCCAGAACACCAAACAAACCTGACCAAAATAGAACTACTCCATGACATATTATCATTAAAACAACAAGCACAAAAATAGAAAAAGAATATAGAAGTCTGTATGAGAGAAAAACAAATAACATACAAAGGTAAACTTATCAAAATCAAAGCTGATTCCTCAATGGAAAAAGTTAAAAGCAAGAAAAGCATGGAGTGAGGTATTCTGGGCACTGAATGAAAATAACTTTAACCCTAGAATACTCTACCCAGAAAAATTATCACTCAAAACAGATGGAGCAATAAAAGTCTTCCATGATAATCAGAAACAAAAATAATATATGACTACCAAGTCACCACTACCAAAGATTCTTCAAGGAATTCTGCACACAAAATGAAAGCAAACAAAGCCATGAAAGAAAAGGCAGTTATCAAACCACAAGAGAAGAAAAGATAAGGAATCAGAGAGTAACATTGATTCAACTGCATACAATCAAATCTTTAAACAACAAAAACAATGAAATGATAAGAATCACCACATACCTATCAATATTAACACTGAATGTCAGCACTCAACTCCCCTATCAAAAGACACTGCTTGGCAAACTGAATTAAAAAGGAAGATCTAACAATCTGTTGGTTAAAGGAGACCCATCTTATTGACAAACACAATCACTGGCTTAGGGTGAAATGCTGGAAGAAAATTTACCAAGCCAATGGCCCCCTAAAACAGGAAGGAATAGCAATACTTATCTCAGGCAAAGTAGACTTCAAACTTACATTGATTAAACAAGATAAAGAAGGACACTTCATAGTAATAAAAGGGGAAATACACCAAAAGAAAATAATAATTATCAACCTATATGCACCCAGCTTTATTGCACCCAATTTCATCAAACATACTCTGAAGGACTTAAAAGCATATATAGACTCCAACACAGTGGTCGTGGGAGACTTTAATACACCCCCATCACCAATAGATAGGTCATCCAAACAAAAAAAATCAATAAAGAAATCTAAAACAAAGTTACACCATAGATCAAATGGACCTAGCTGATGTCTACAGAATATTTCATCCAACTTCCACACAATATGCATTCTTCTCAGCAGCCCATGGAACTTTCTCCAAATTTGATCATATCTTAGGGCACAGAGCAAACCTCAGCAAATATAAGAAAACAGAAATAATCCCCTGCATTCTGACCACAATGCATTAAAACTAGAACTCAACAACAAAAACAACAGCAGAAAAATTGCAAAAATTGGAAGCTGAAAAACACATTGCTCAATGATCAGTGGATCATCGATGAAATAAAAGAGGAAATTAACAGGTTCCTGGAAATGAATGAAAATGAAAACACGACCTATCAGAACCTATGGGCCACAATAAAGGCAATTCTAAGAGGAAAGTTTATTGCCATGAATGCATATATTAAAACGACAGAAAGATCTCAAATAAATGACCTAATGCTACATCTCAAACTCCTAGAAAAACATGAACAAGCAAAACCTAAAACAATCAGAATGAGAGAAATAATTAAAATAAATGCTGAAATTAATGAAATAGAGGCCAAAAAAACATACAAAAAAATCCATGAAACAAGACTGGTTCTTTGAAAAAATAAACAAGATTTATAGACCCCTGGAAAATATGACTAAATGAGGAGGGGAAAAAACCCAAATTAGTAAAACCAGAAATGCAAAAGGGGAGATAACAACAAACACCAAGGAAATCCAGGGAACCATCAGAGACTACTTTGAGAAACTGTAGTCCAATAAATTTGAAAATCTTCAAGAAATGGACAAATTTCTAGATACTTATGACCATCCAAAATTAAACCAAGAGGGTATTAAGCACCCAAATAGATCTTTAATATGAAATGAAGTTGAAGCAACAATAGTCTCCCCGAAAAAGAAAAGTCCAGGACCTGATGGATTGTCTGCTGAATTATATGAGACTTTTAAAAAAGAACTAATAACAACTCTTCTTAAACTTTTCCATGAAGTAGAAAGGGACAGAATACTTCCTAACTCATTCTATGAAGCCAGTATTGCACTCATCCCAAAACCAGACAAAGACACTTCCAAAAAGGAGAACTATAGGCCAATCTCCTTAAAGAACATCAATGCAAAAATCCTTAATACAATAATGGCAAACCAAATACAACATCACATAAGACAGATCATTCACCATGCCCAAGTCGGCTTCATCCCAGGGATGCAGGGGTGGTTCAACATATGCAAATCCATAAATATAATAAAACACATTAATAGAAGCAAAGGCAAAAACCACTTGATCATCTCAATAGATGCTGAAAAAGCTGTTGATAAAATTCAACACCACTTTGTGATAAAAGCTCTAAGAGAACTAGGAATAGAAGCAATATACCTCAATGTTATAAATGCTATATATGACAAACCTATAGCCAACATCATACTTAATAGAGAAAAACTGAAACCATTTCCCCTAAAATAAGGAATGAGACAAGGCTGCCCACTCTCCCTACTCCTATTCAACCTGTCCTGGAATTCTTAGCCAGAGCAATTAGTCAAGAAAAAGAAATAAAAAGAATACAAAGAAACTCAAAATATCCCTATTTGCAGATGACATGGCTCAAAAATTCAAAACACTCTACCCAAAAATTCCTAGGCACCATAAACAGCTACAACCTCTTCAACAAATGTTGCTGGGAAAAGTGATTATCTGCCTGAAGAAAACCGAAACTAGATCCATGTTTATCACCCTGTACTAGTATCAACTCAAAATGGATTAAGGACCTTAATACCAGACCTGAAACTCTGAAGCTAGTACAGAAAAGAGCAGGGAATTCTCTGGAAGTAATAGGTATAGGCAAGGACTTCCTCAATAGAACCCCAGGAGCTCAACAACTAAGAGAAAGAATGGACAAATGGGATTGCATAAAATTAAAAAGCTTATGCTAACTATATATCAGACAAAAGACTGATAACTAGAATACTCAGGGAGTTCACCAATCTAAACTCTCCCAAAATCAATGAACTAGTAAAAAAATGAACTAAACTAAACAACTTTTTCAAAGGAAGAAATCCAAATGGCCAAAAAACACATGAAAAAATGCTCACCATCTCTCCGGCCATAAAGGATGTGCAAATCAAAACCACTCTAGGATTCCACCTCACCCCTGTTAGAATAACTATCATCAAAAACATCACCAGCAACTAATGTTGGTGAAGATGCAGGGAAAAAGGAACTCTCATTCACTGCTGGTGGGAATGTAACCTAGTACAACCACTATGGAAAACAATGTGGAGTCTTCTTAAAAAACTAAATATAGATCTGCCATATGATCCAGAAATCCCACTCCTAGGAATATACGTGAAGGAATGCAACTCAGGTTACTCCAGAGGCACCTGCACACCCATGTTTATTGCAGCACTATTCACAATAGCCAAGTTATGTGTTATGGAAACAGCCAAGATGCCCACTACCGACAAATGGATTAAGAAATGTGTTTTTATACACAATGTAATTTTACTCAGCTTTGAAGAAGAATGAAATCTTGTCATTTGCAAGAAATGGATGGAACTTAAGAACATCATCTTAAGTGAAGTTAGCCAGGCTCAGAAGGCCAAAAATTATGTTTTCTCCCTCATATGCAGATTTTAGACCTAAAACAAATGCAGTAGTACTATTGGACATGGGTCACATGCTTAGGGGAGAACACATACAGGAGGAATAGGGAAAGGTATGAAACCCAAAACTGAAAGGGTTTAATGTGCCCACTGCAAAGGAGCTAACATAGTAACCTCAAATTGACAGAGGTCACTATGGGAAGGTGACCAGGAGGTAGTGAAGAGGTCTTGTAGAGATGAATCAATTCCAATTGTAATACACATGTACATGGAAGCAATGCTAGGAATCTCTGTATAGCTATCCTTATCTCAACTAGCAAAAATGCTAAGTCTTTCTTATTATTGTTTATGTCTTCTCTTCAACAAAATTGGAGAAGAGGGCAGAACAGTTTCTGCCTGGAAGCGAGAGGGGTGGGGGAGGAGAGGGAGGGAGCAGGGGGAAGAGATGGCCCAAACAATGTATGCACATATAAATAAATGAATAAATAAACCAAAAAAATGACAGACAAATGGAAAAAATTAAAAGGGAAAACAAGAAATAAAAACTAATGATTACTATTCATTAAGAATTCCTTGGTTTATTTTATGTTTACATGTATTATGAGAAATAACAAGTCTCTCTGTCTTTTTGTTTTCTTCCTCATTTGGTGAATCAAACATTTGTTTTAAAGATATTGTCTCACTCTCTCTCTATTAATTGTTTTTTGCTTATTTAAAAACTTCTCTATGGGGTCAGGTTCAGACAGTGCACACCTGTAATCCTGACTACTCAGGAGGCAGAGCAGGAGGACTGTGGTTTGAAGCTAGCCTGGGCAAACAGCTCATGAGACCCTATCTTAAAAAACTGACATAAAAAATAGCTGGCAGAGTTGCTCAAGTGGTAGAGCAGCTGCCTAGCAAGGCTTAGGCCCTGACTTCAAACCCCAGTACCAGCAAAAAATATAAAATAAAGAATACAAAAATTACATGATGGCCAAAACATAACTAATAATCTGGTCTTACTGAATCCACCTAATGGGTTAATTTGTTCCTCAAAAAATGCCTTTGCAAACTTGGTTTCTGTTTTCTTTAACTTTGCCCAGTGTTCTAATTCCCAATGAAAAGCCACACCTCTATGCACATATGAAATAGAATAATGGAGCCCTTTAATAATGGTAAAAAAGTGAGTAGGAGATAACGGAGGATAATAAGGATAATATAGGAGGTTTATGTGATCCAACTATATTATATGAATGTATTGAAATATCACAATGAAATTGCTTTGCATAATTAATATACGCCAATACAAAGTTTAAAAAGACAGTAACTGCTAGAGTCAGATATCTCAGGAGAAAAGAGCAAGAGAAACATTGGTCATAAAACCTCCTAATCAATAATCTTCTTTCTTTCTGCCCATCTTCAGATAACATAAGAAAGCACATCACAGAAGCAAATTTTTAAAGATGTTTACTATTGCACAGTTGAAATTTCAACAGTTTGCAAATAAAACTAATATACAGAAGTAGATGCAGCATTTACCTAACCATGTTTTTCAATTGCTTTTTTGGTTAATGTTTGTCTTAGATTGCTTTCATTATATGCTACACTTTACACCCAATAAGTAGGACAAATACTACCATGTTGATGAAGTAGGTAGTGGTGACATCTTATCAAAGTTATGGGAACTTTTCCCCATTAGTGGACTTTCTTGAGTTGTCTAAGTGAAGAGAGAAGTCATGAACATCATCTTTTATTTCCTGTAAGTGTTGGGAAGTTTTATGGTATGAGTTTAAAATGCATTTTATTTAACCAATCCAAATTTGTTGTTTATTCAAATAGTTTGCATATGGTAAATGTAGAAGAAAATGCTTTTTTAGCTCATATATAAGTAAAATATCATAGTGAACTGAAAGATTCCTCCTCTGGGGCTCAGAGTATAGCTCAATGTTAGAGCACTTGCCTCACATGTGCAAGGCTCTGGGTTTGATCCCCAGCACAGTAAGAAAAAACAAAATTCAGGTTCTTCCTACGTTCTTCAGTAATTCTTGTGATCCTTTTGCAGTAGCAATAACCTTTTCATTTCTAACAAGGAAAAGCAGAAAGGATCTTTACACTGATTTTAATGTATGTTAGCCTGAGTATGTTGGCACATACCTGTAATCACAGATATTTGGGAGGTGTAGATTGTCCAGCCAGAGCAAAAAGTTATTGAGACCCCATCTCAACAAATAAGTAGAGTGTGTTGGTTCATGAAATGCCATCTACATAATAGGCATAGGTAGAAGTATCCCAGTCCAAGGCTTGCTCTGGGCAACGTATGAGATCCTATCTGATAAATGACTAAAAGCAAAACAGAGCTAGGCGCATGGCTCTCAAGCAGTAGATGACCTGCTTAGTAAGCACAAGACTGAGTTCAAATTCCAGCACTGCTAAAAAAACGTTTACATTTGGTTATACTATAAGCCCTCTTGAATTCATGTTGAAATACAAGAGTCAAAAGACACTGAATGAGCACCAGATATTTAAAAAGTAGTAAGGAGAAGAAACTAAACCTCAACTTATTTTGTTCACTTCAAAGGTTTGCCCAGCCTTCAGGAGGCAGGGGCAGAAGCAGAGGGAATCTCAAGTTCGAGGCTATCCTGGGCAGCATAGAGAAATCTCATCTCAAAATAACAAGGACTGAGGATGTGAATCAGGGAAGTGTACTGACCTAGAATGCAACAAGGCTCTGTGTTTGATGTCTAGCACCACACACACACACACACACACACACACACACACACACACGTAAGTTTGCTTATAATTAGCTCAAAGTTATATGCCTCAATCAGTAACGGAAGCATTTCCCTCCTAGTTTCGCCCATGCCATGTTTGTGGGCTGTGACTCTGAAGTCAGCCCGATGGCCAGTAAAAAGCCCTGTCCCTGGCAGTTGAGAGCAGGGAGCTGAGAGGAGAGCAGAACAGATTTCCTGCTATCTTTTTTTCCAGTTGAGAGGTTCTGGGACATCATGCCTGGGGCTTTTCCTTAACCACCTGCTCCTCTTAACTCTCTCATCCCTCCTCTAGCACAGGACAGCAGTACTGCATTAATGGCTAAGTGCTGGGAACACCATGGTGTGCATGACGGTATTCAGAAATCCTTAGCTCACATGCTTTTGCTGTGTGGTTCATTTTTTAACAAAGGACTAGAAAGGAAAGTGTGGATGTGAGTGAAAGAGAAGAGCAGGGGGTGAAAGACCACTTTGTAGCAAATGAATTGCATTCAAAGTCAATTTTTAACTAATTCTTCCTGTGGCTATTAAAAGAGCTAGTGTTACATAGAGTCACAAACCAGTCTTCACAAAATGAGTATCCGTGAGAGATCCACTTCTGGGCATAAAGCCTCCTCTTTAGAGAAAATCATTCTTGAAGTCTATATATTAAGTTTGTTCTCACTATTCTAAGGCAGGTTTAAAAACTGTAACAGAAAAGAAAGAAAAACAGTTGGATTTATCCATTTTAAAGAGACCATAAATTGACTTCCTGCTGATGACACAGTACTGGGAGGAAAAAAAAAAAAACCTCAAAAAACAAAAAACAAAAATAACAAAGAAATCCTTCACAGCCTACAATAGAGATTACTTCAGTTCAATTTCCTCTCATATACAGGATCAGGCTTTAAATTTTATCCCGATACTATATTTACTAGAAGAAAATTCAGGATTATTAGCAAATAACAGAAAAAAAGCTTAATATATGTGGGCACAAAACAGTTTTAATTCTTTCTTCTGTACCTCTAATGTAAACAGTTCTTTTCTTCCTTCCCTACTCCCTCTCTTATTTTCTCCCACCTACCTTCTTTATTTTCTTATTTCTTTCCTTCCTCCTACCTCCCCTCTTTCCTTCCTACCCTCCTTCCTTCCTCTATGAAAGGGCATATTTAAATCTGCAGAATGTATTAGGGAAAGCTAAATTTCTTTTCCTTAAATGAAACCATTAGTATAAGCTCTGTATTAGCCTTTTCAAATTAAGTCTTATTTCTTATTTCCCTTATTTCTATCTGAATATACAGTAACATCTATTTTCATTGTACCAGAAAGGAAAGCCTTTTATTTCCAGTTATCTAGTCTATGTCTTAACTGCTACGTAGAAACTTCTTGGAGGTGACCTCTTCAAGATACGCACATCTTGCCATCAACAATCCATAGGAGAGTTTGAAATGGGGTGTGAGAACTTGCAACATTTTACTCAGTGTCTTGGGAGACCCCATTATCATGACCCCTTAAATTTACTGTCTTTGTGGACAACTTGCTGTGGGAAAGGGGAACTTCAAAGTTAACTCAGCAGCTTTGGCAAATGAATGTTCCATGAGAGTATTACTGCAAACCCCAAGAGGGGACATTAGTCTAGCTCTTCATTAGCAGGGGTGAGAAAAAGCTGTCCTCTGTGTTCCTGGATAGGCAGACTTTATTCCGGCAGGAGTTTCTCTCTGGAATTCAATTCTCTGAAATTCTTAGTGCTCCCAAAGTCAGACTTGTCTTTAATGGAAATGGGATAAGGGGAATCTGAAAATGTCAAGTGCAGAGTTTTATTTTTCAAGGAGATCGTAGGTTTACAAATTGGTAGAAAAAAACAATTTCCTTTAAGCAGAATTAAAGTGCAATTGTAAAAGTCCAACGCCTTGCAGTTTGACAATGTGCACTAACTGATAATGCCACCCACTTGACTCATTTACCAATTTAAGGTTATTTTGTAATCTCCCTGTGAGTTCCCACCATAATAGAATTCATGTGTGTGTGTGTGTGTGTTTTCTCTAAACAGCAAATAACTTCCCACAGTACTTAAAAAATACAGCTAGCAGCTCCTTTCCTTACCTCTTATATAGCTATGATATTTGTGTAGAAGTAATTTATGTTTGAAAGTTAACTTTTAGTCCAATGTGTGGGTGAAAAAAATACAAGAGATATTTCAAAATCATGTAAATCGTGTTAAAGAAAATATTTGGGAACGAGGAAAAATTCAGATGAAATTGATAAAAGTATTTAAATTCTAATACAGTGAGTATGAAACCTGAGTAGAAAAAAAAATTGTCAGTATTTGATAACAAAAGCATGAAAAAAACACAACCTGATTTGCTAATCTATTAAGTTCAAAGTGAATGATAATCACTGAAGCCATTTGAAAACAATTCAATCCTTTTCTACCTCTAAAAAAATATACTGAAAATAGTAAGTCATAAATATAGAATCACTTTACCTTCTTAAACTTTTAAGCTCTTTATAACTGAAAATATCTAATTCATGGAACTTATTCTGTATGCACTAATTAGAAGAGATTTTGATCAAGTCCTCTATAGTTAGACTGAATATTTTTATGAGTGTTAAACTCAAATTAGTTACATCATGCAATTTCTTTTACTTTTATAGTAGACCAGTGAATAAAGCACATCATTTAAAAAGAATTTCCAATATAAAAATCTTTGTCAGAGAAATAATTATGAAGTGCTTACTTATTCCTGCACAGAGAGGTCTGTGTAAACTAGATCTAGAAATTTTTTAAAAGATATGGATTATCATATTAGTTTGGTGTGCTTCTTTATACCACTGATTTTATTTTAGAGCTCTATGGAACATATTGTTTGTGGTGAAAAAACAATAAAGATTTTCTATAAGATCAATGAGAAGTGGCTTTCCTGGCTGTACTTGAAGAATTCTGAGAGTGGGGAAAAAGTCTCTACATCATGAATGAATCTACTCCATTGACAAGTGGCTCTAAGGGAAGCTGCTCTCTGTCCAGTGGTTGAAATTTTATTTTCTAAAGCAATCATGACAAATTTATCATGACTCATCAGCTTTTATAACACTTGAAGTCACTTGTCTTAGTTTGTTCTAAATCCTAAATCCTTCTATTTTTTTCATTGCATATTGTTAGTTATTAATTCCCAGATCTTAGACCCTTTTGGATTCAATGAGCTCAAAGTTTGTCCTTTGGCCCTTATTGATTTTGTAAGCTATAAGCATATCTACAAATGTTTATTCTACTTCTCTCTCGCTTGCTTTGTCTCTCTCTCTCTCTTTCCCTCTCTTCCTCTCTTTAAAATTCTTTAGCCTCAGGCATCTTTTGCTTTGTTTGGTTTGGGTTTTAGATTATAGGATTAGGTGGTCCTTTTTCTCTCAACTATTCTCTAGACATTTTTCTGGTTCATCCCCAACCGTCTTCCACATATTTCCCAGTCTCAAACGGCTCCAGTTTCACTCCAGTTGGTTAAAGGAATCTGCCTTAAATCAGAGCTGAGATATTCTAGCTTTCTTAGAGGGACTTTTGAATTGTTATCCATGAGTTCCATGTCTGAAGGGCTCTCAGACATGTTCCTGATTCCTGTTCCAAACAGAGTAGTGGCCTTAAGCTTTCACAAGTATGGGAGAGAATGACTAACACAAGCACCGTGTAGAAGGCTTCGTGCTGAGTTGGTGAGCATACCTCTTCTGATTTTTCCAGTGGCAGTCTTCTTAGATTTACTCTTGCTGCCCACAGACATTTTCCATATAAAAAGACTCAATTTCAAGGTTTTACAGGATTTATGTATCATACCAGTGGTCCTCAAGAATAGGAGCACAAGTTTACTGCATAGTTTGAACTAGATATTTTGTTCCAGTCACTGGAGCTTCTAGACCTAGAGGAATTTGGCCATGATGGAGACCTCCCTTTCTCCTTAAGAGGTGATGGGATATTACATAATAAACCATAAGATCACGTTGCCTTGAGTGGAAAATGCTTCTTCTTTACTTAAGTAGACTAGACTATTGCCAGAGATCATCAGATCATGCATCCTAACAGCATTGAGGTCTCCTTCTGTGGCCCTTCTCAATGTAAAATGAATGTAAACATGATAGTCAGGATGTGAGACAATGCCAAGTTTTTTGGTCCACACAGGAACAAGAGTTCAATGACTCAGGTCTATATTTTTATTTGAAGAATTCTTCAAATGGACTTCACCTGATAAACTCTTGTGAGTTCCTGGAAATTCTAGGCTTTCTGAGCTGATGTGCTAGAACCAGTGAGGATGTTGAGAATGCTTACCTTTTGAAATTCAAATTGATGCTTCTCAACTTATATTCATTGACTGAAGGGTTTCCTATAAGACCAAAGTGATACAGCTTCTAGTGGATAACACCAAAACCAGTAGGGCTTATGTCCATGGAACTCTTCATATCCAGCTGCATATGGCAGAGCAAGTTGAGACTCACACCATGGTTCATGGCTTCTCCTAGCTGAAGATACTAACTCTAGTCTCACTCTTTCCAAACTTGTCAGTTTAGATTCTTACTTGAAATTTTTAAGTAGCTATAAAACAATACTGTGGTGTTTATATAAAGGTATGTGGAAAGCTAAAATACCAGTATTCTGTTTTTGGAAATACAGGGGTTTGAACTAAGGGCTGCATACTTACTAGTCAAATGCTCTACCACTTGACCCATGCCCCCAACTCCTTTTTGCTATAGTTATTTTTCAGTAAGCGTCTTGCATTTTTGCCCAGGACTAGGTTCAAACAATGATCCACCAACCTCTACCTTGTGAACAGTTGGAATTGCAGATGTGCAACATCACATATGTTTCAACAGTTGTACTCTTTTGTATAGTTTTTTGTTCATCCAGGTCTTCCTATATCATATACTTGTCCAGAAGTCATTTTCATTTTAAGTAAAAATTTTACCATTAATCTACAAGAAGAAGATAATTTGGAAAATGAATTATTTCACTCCGAAACTATTCTTTTTATTTATGTCTTTAGTCAAATTCTTTTATGTATGGTCATTTCAATTTAATACTTAATGTATTTTATTACCAAGGAAGTTTGCTTCGGACTTATAATCAAAATGGATATTGATGTATAGTGCCAAAACCAGTTCTGCAGAGCCTTGCTGCCAGATGACTAAGGCTGAAGGCAAATATTATAACAAAAGTAACTTGACCTTACTTTTCCTCCCAAGTACATATTTATCTAGTACCAGTATCACCAACAAAATAACCCAATACTTTCAATATTGCAGCTAACAGAAAGACACTTTTATCAAGGGAAACATTACTGAAATATTTTTGATGGCCCATTTGGATGAATGGGGAGAAAAATTGAACGATTATATAAATGAGAACCACCAATAAGCACAGTTATGTCTAGAAAAGATATAGCTCTCAGTAATGGGCTTTGGGGGTCAGAACTATGTTAAACATTTTTTCAGTTTGGTCATTTTCCCATATAGACCTAGGCAGAATAGTTTCATGAAGTGACAATAAAGTATTTCTCTAAGCTATTTTACTTAAAATATATTCAAGATGACAAGGATTGTATAGTGGAAATCTCACTGACAATTACTAGCATACAGATGATTCCTTATGAAAAGGTAATGTTCTTTAAGTATACTAAAAGTGCTTTTAAGGCTGCTAGCACCTCATGGGAAAACTTGGAAGAGTGTGTTCATAAAAATCTATTTACCCTAGATTCTGTTACTTTTCATTTTGTTCTCTTTTATTAAAAGGGACAATGATGTAATTATTGAATTATTTGAAAGGTCTCATACATGTTTTGCAACTCCTTCCTCGTATTCTCTAGGCATCACATTTTCTCAATTCTACATCATCTTGAAGTTATTTTTCTACCTCTTATTGCAGTCATTTTGCAATAAAAATGGAAACTCAATGACATTTTTCATTATATTTTTAGAATGTCACTTATAATCACTGTGTTTTTAGTTTCTTTTGGGGGTAGAGATAGCATATTTCTCAAGTTTGAATATTTTTCATTTGAATATTTACATATCTCACAATACCTCATAGAGAAACTGGTATTAAGTTGGTGATTAATAAATGTTTATGTATATGGTTATCTTGAATTGTATTTTATAGTCTTTATAAAACACTCATAACTACCATTCTCATTTATCCATACTTCCTGTTCCTCACACTTCAAATTATATTTAAACAAGATTTGAATATCTAGATATTGTTCAATTTCTGTTATAGATTATTATTTCCCTGGATAATGTTTAAGAACTTAGATGCTGTTATTTATTTCTCAGCAGAGAATGGAACTATTCCATAGGAGCATTATAACATATGACCTGGACAGCTTTCCAAGCCACTTGCTAAATATGTTCAAATTTCAGTGACCTATAAAAGGTCATTTTTTTCTGTAGTAAAAATTACATTTAATTTGTTCACAACCACTGGAGCCACCATAACCATCTTATCTTTAACTCCTGTCACTTTTATTATTTTTCATGTTACTAAAAAATGCTAAATATGATCTTTTAAACAGTATTATCAAATTTTGGTGATAGACATAAGTTGTCACAGAAACCAAAAAATGGACTGGGATATACCCCAAGTGGAAGAAGGCCTGTCTTAAGTGAGTGCAAGGTTGTGAGTTCGGCCTCCAGCATCACATAAAATAAATAAATAAATAGTCTGATGTTGCTTCTTATGCACTACCTGACATCCCATTAGACCTAGACCTAATCTGTGTTAAGCCCTGGGCATGTGGACCAGTTCTGTTGTCAAGGATGATTAAGTTATGAACAGTTAAAGGAAATGATTTGACAAGCCATCTTCAGGAAGAAGTAAGCTTAGGACACATATTTGCTTTACTGCCATCCCATAATTAGAATACAGGAGCAGAGGTGGACAGTGGCCTAAAAGCTCTTCAAACTGTGTTTTTAAATGTATGCCATACATGTAAATATTAATACCCAATCTCTCATATTTCTCAGTTCAGTTCTCTGGACATGCTAGTTGCAAACACCATGTTCTATTCTACAACAATTTACACACACAGTGACAAACAAATAATCTTATCTTTGGAATAAATTAGAACCTTTCATCTCTCACCTATATTTCAGAATTTCAGATAGCTGGACATTACACAATTATAAAATTTTTATTTCTATGCAACTTTCATTCAGCACTTCCGTGTATAAAGTACTTGACTCATGATGAGGAAACTCAGAATGAAGATGAAGCTTCTCTTATCTGATCTCAAAGAACATGGATTCTGGTAGGACAGCCTACTTATGTAAGGGCTAGAATGGTTAAAATGCCTAGAACAGCAATCATTTTATTATTCTATACACATATGGTATTTGTGTGTGTACATGATCTCAGTTATAGGACATTTTATTTTATTTGTTTTAAAACATTAATTTAGGTATAGTGAAATTTTGTTCTACCAAGATGGTGGAAATGTAATCTCCATTTGGGCTAAGTCTTCCCAATTCTCTTCCAGGATTTCATCAGTGTTCTGGACAGATTTAGGCAGGAGCAGATTTAGAAGAGTGAGAGACAGAAGGCTCTTTAATCTTTTCTCATGTATTTCTGTTTGAGAAAACTTGCACTGTATATCCTTAAAAATTATTTCAGCCAGAAATAAGAGATCACATTTGGAAAGTGCTTATGATCTTCCATCTGACGGAGTTGCTTTCTGCTTTTACTTTTGGGAGCCTGACATCGACTCAACTGTGAGCACATAATACTAAATAGATATTACTCTTTTCATTTATGTTAACATGCTTAAAACTATATACATTATATATACACTTGCATGTAGAACTATCAGGAGTTGTAACAGAATGAAAAGCAACAAAAAATTAGCTAACATTATTGAATCCCATTCTCTTGGTGCTTTATATAAATGACTCTGCTGATGTGTTGAGCTTTCAGTCACCTCTAGTGTAAGGTGTGAAAACGTATTGCCAAAACTGTTTCTTAAACTTGAAGGACTATCCTGCTTTGCAGACTCATGTCTATTTAGCCCTCATGTTTCAGGGTAGGTAAGTGTTTTAGTCATCTTTCTATCCCTGTGGCAAAATTCCTAAAATAAACAATTTGTAAGAAGGAAAGATTTATGTTACAGCTTGAATATGGAATATCCCCCACAGACTCATGCGTTCAAGGTTGGTCCCTGATGTTACAATGATCAGAGTTGGAGATTTCAGAAGGTGACTGGATTATGATGACTCAATGCACTAATTCATCGATGGATTCAAACATGAACAAACTATCAGGGAGTGATGGTAACTGTAAGAGATGGGGCCTAGTTGTGGGAAGTACTCGGGGCATGCCCTTAAAGGATGTATGCTATTCCCCCTACCTTGCCTTCTATATCTTTGCCCTACCACCTATTCTCAGGCCCAGAAGCAACAGAACCAAGAGACCATGAACTAAAACTTCTGAAGCCATAAACCAAAATAAACCTTTCTTCCTTTATGCTTTTTGTCTCTGGAAGTTTGTTACAGTAATGGAAATCCAACAAACCCCATTTATTCTGACTCCTGTTTTCAGAAGTTTCAGTGCATGGTTACTTATCCTGTTTGGTTTGGGCCTGTGGCAACACAGTACATCATGGCAGTGAGATATTGTGGTAGAGAAAGACTGTTCTCTTCATGGTGGTCAGAAAACTGAAAGAGACAAGAGACCATAGTTTCACTATCTCCTCCAAGGATAGATCACAATTCCTATCTTCCTATTACTAGGCCAGATATCCTAAAGTTTCAACCACCTTCCAATAGTCACACAGGCTAGGAACCAAGATTTTTGCATATGGGCCTTTGAGTGATTTCAGATGCAAACCATAACAATGCAATTCTTGAATAAGTCTTCATTAGCTCCTCCAAGACCACAATAAGTTCTCTTTATTTGTGCTGTATATGTAGTTTATACCAAATGTGTCACAGAACATGTAATATTATACCTGTTACCTCAAATAATTTATTCTGTTACTGCAAGTAGACAGTAGCTTCTTTGAAAGGGCACATTTTTGTTCTGCACATCTTTCCATTTAACCATGTGCTTGACACAGAGCCTGATATAAAGGATTAAATCAAGCATAATATATTTTACCACCCCCAAGGAAAGATTAGAAAAAGAATTTTACTATCAATTATAGGTAAAATTACATTTATATAATTGAATAATTATATATTATTTACTATCAATTATAGGTAAAATTTTTATGACATTATAATTCTTTTAGTTGTCACATGTAGGGTCTCTTTGGCCACTTGGAAGGCCAAATTCAAGTAACCCTGGCTGTGACCAGATCCCATGTGAAAAGAAGATCCCCAGAGACAAGGGACTGAGCTATATATTTTAGAGCAAAAGGAACTGGAATTTGGTTAGCAATCTAAGTGACAAGTCCACAGCTACCTGTTACTCAAGTAGCATTGGAAAGATGGATGACTACATAATGAAGTTAGGTCCTTGACAGTGTGTCATACCATGGAGACAGTGACAGTATGGGATCCCTCATCAAGCCAAGAAGCAATGTATAAAGATTAGCCACCAATTTAGGAGGAATGTCTGTCTCCTTCCCTTGGCAATGCTTAGGTCTATACTCTCATGCCTGATTGCTCTCTTCTGACCCTACCAAGTATGTCCTCTGCAGCTGATGTTATCTGTGGATTTTTTTAAAAAGGCAATGCTGAGCCAAGTTGTGGAATCATCCTGGTGCCCATCAATGGATGAATGGATAAAAAGTGGTATACATGGAATATTATTAAGCCACAAGGAAGAATGAAATGATGTCATTTTCAGGAAAATGGAAGGAACTGGAAATCATCACATAACATGAAATAAACCAGACTCAGAAAGATGAATATTACATTTTCTTTCATATGTGGAATCTAGCTTAAAAAAAGGAAAATTAAAAATGCACTATAAAATGTACTATAAAAAACAAACACCATGATGCCCACACGTCTTCACAACAGAACTACTTTCAGATACCATCTGAGATATGTTAAGTAAACTCAAGCCTAAAACAACCACACTTCAAACAATGCCACTCCAAGCCTAGGGAATATTTCTTTGCCTTTACTTCTTCCCTTCCATCCCCTTTTCCCCACACAGTTCCATAAGAGGATCATGCATTAAAAGAGCTCATAGGCTTCAATTACTCTTCTTCTTTGCCTTACCTAAATCTTTCATTTCTTTGAAAGACAAGAATTTCTTTATCATCTTCTTTAGGGATGTTATTTAGGAGAATAGGATTAAATGCACTGCTGGTTCCTGAAAACTAATTCATTCACTTCTTTTTAAATTAAACAGACAAACAAAAATTTGCTTTGATATTTTTCTCAGTCTGCTTGGGTGGATATGACAAAATGTCATACACTAGGTGACTTAAACAACAAACTTTTATTTTTTGCATTAACGGAGGCTGGGAAGTCCAGGATCAAGTTGTAGGTAGATTAGGTTCTTGTTCTTGTAGATAGCCCCCTTCTCACTATGTCCTTCCATGGCTTCTTCCTCTTACCATGCATGCTATTCCATCTTTATGACCTTGTCTGAATATAATTATGTTCTAATGCTTGAAATACTAATGTAATTCCTTTAGGATTAGGGGTTTAGTGCATAAGTTTTGGAGAGACACAAACGCTCAGTATATTAAAACATTCAAGATATTTTTGCTGATCAACTGCTTGCAGTTACCTACCTACTTCCTGGATTCTCCACTGTGAGTATAGTTTATCAACTGGCTTCCTGTCTTTCTTTCCATCTTATGACTTTGTCATCATCTCCTGACCAGTGGCCTGACATAAATGTCCCCATCAAAGATATCATTCTACACTTCAAGACTTTAAAATTTTATTGCTAATTTATTATCTAGAAGAAATGGCACCAAATAATTAATACTGCCCACCTATTTATATTCTTAAATAACCTAGAAGCAAAACAATTACTGATAATTTACAATCCAGCATCAGATGGCAAAATATATTCCTTAAAAAGTTTGGATGTACATAATACTAGTATGGTATTAGTATTTCTGAATTGAAATGCATTTGTTTTTTTTTTCAGTTTATGGAATTTAAAAAGTTAAGAAAAACATCCCCAAACTAAACATGATAGGCTTGGTTTTCAGTTAATTCAAGCTACCTTGCTGGGAATTGATACTTTATCATTACTTGATTCAAATCTTTAGGTCTTTTGGAAAGCATAACTAATGGAAAGACAGGTAAGCAATGGTAGCCTTTTAATAATTATTCCTTCCAAAGTAAGAAATCATAGACTTTATTAGCACTTTTTTTATTACTATAATAAAATATCCTCACAATGGAGACTAAATTTCAACACATAAACACATAAAACATTGGAGAATAATCACAACATATTCAATCCATAGCATGCTTATGCACACACAGACACACAGACACACACACACACAGGGTTGTTATCTAATGCTAAGAGCTGCATTAAAAATCCACACTTTGCAGGGACTGTGTGGACCAAGTGGTACAGCATTTGCCTAGCAAGCAAAAGTTCCTGAGTTCAAACCCAACAACAATAACAGCACAAATCCAGATATTTGATATCACAAATGAGCACTATCACAAATGAGCAATAACTTTTTAGTTATTTCTATTAATTTTCATGATTGATTTAGCATAGTTTTAATCATCAAGAAACTGTTCTAATATTTGAAATCTAAGGATAAAATACTGAAGGTTTGAGTAAGGATAGAGATTTTAAAATGAAACAGGGTAATTTTCACCTTTCAGATTTCTAATGTAGGCAGTAATATTCTAAGATCTTCCCAGATTCTAATTATCACCTATGTAAATAAACTTGAAAGCATTATTATGGTAAATACTTGCTTTTATAATTTTTATTAGTATTTTTATTTATTTTAATTGAGTTGTTTATTGTGATGTGTATAGATTCTAAACTATTATCTTACTAAACTACACATTTATAATATCTCTCTTTCTTTCTCTCTCTGCCCTCTTCTATCTCTCTCCCTTTTTCTCCCTCCCTGCTATCTCCCTTTCTCCTTGCCTCCTGCATTGGTTGTTATAGATATAAAATTCTGGTATATTCTTTTCTTTCTTCATATTTTTAATAATTCACTTTGCAGCACATAATTACATCCTTTTTGCTGATGTTTTTCTTATTTGTTTTTGTTAGAACTACTGGGTTTATTCTTAGGCATCAAAGTTTGGAGTACTTGCCTGAGGATAAGTACTACCCTAAGCTATACATATTAACAGAGATATACAGTCTAAAATAAGAAGACATGGAAAACCAAGCAATAAATAAAACAAATGCAAAAACATTAAACATCCATTTAACAAAAACTTATTGCTAATAGAATAGTGTACATTATTGGATACAGTGTCATTATAAATTGTTTTGCATTGGTCACTAGTCCTAATTTTAGGTAGCATTGACTTTAAGGTAAGTTAATCTAACTTCTAAAAATTTCTATAAAGGATTTATTTATATTAGAACCATAAATCATACATGTTTCACCCAGGCTGTCTTTTGAGCTTATAGTATATAATAGGAAAAAAAAAAAACCCCACTAATTACATCATCACATAAATAAAGAATTACTTTTAAGGTAATGGTTATGAAGAAACTGTGTACGATATAGAAAGAATAAAATATACTGGGATTTAATCTCATTGGGAAAGACAATGAAGGAGAAAGTGATTCTTAGACTGAAAATAGGCTGATGGTAAGTAGAGACAGTTGGAGAGTAAAGGAGGTTCGACATGAGAGCATAGAGTATGCACAAGGTAGAGTGGCCAGAGAAGGCTTGATTGAAAGATCTATGGGGCACTTGGAAATTTCAGAGGTTAGAGGTCTTAAATAAGGGAAGTGAATTACTAAACAAAAAAAGGAGAATCTTCTGTCCCTTCTTTGTTGTAAAAGTAAAAGGAAATCAGAGTAGTATTAAGTCATGTGGGTATTAAAGTAAAAAAAGGTATTTGTAAATGTCAGATGATAGTATAGTTAAGTAAGTTTAGAGTGCTTAAAGAGAAAGGGTGAGAAGCATATTTTTGTGGGTTCATTGAAGGATTTTACAAAAACCATGCCACACTCTGAGCCATGAATGGAATGGGTGACTATTGCCTGCTTAAGATCTGGGGAGGCAACTACTACAGGGGATTATTAAAGCCTAAGGGAAGTACAGTGAGGGGGAGGCAGAGAGAAATACTTTTGAATTAGAATCATAGCACCTGGCCAATAATTAGGGTGGAAAAATAAGTTTAAAAAGGGTGGCTTTTCAAGCCATAGAGACTGGGTGAATATTGGTGTGCCTATGAGACATGAGGAACACAAGGTGGTGTCATGTCTGAGAGGAAATTCAATGACTCCACTTCCACTTTGGAACATGCCACCTTGAAGGCACTGAAGGTTTTGCTACAACAGAAATCTACACGTACCAGGCCAGAAGGAGAGTTTGAGAAAATATTGTAGAAAATGTGTCAATGTTATGACATAGGATACTATGACCAAGGAGCTTTGTGTATACTTCACCTCTACTTGTAATTCTATATCTGTTTGTATTTTGAAATTTTTATGCACATTTTTGAAATAAATTCAAAAGTGTTAAATGTACTACAACTTTACAATGGCTAATCAAATTTTAGGAGAAATGACAACCCAAGGATGCTAATATATTTAGTAAGAGAAACAAACATGCTATATTCTGTTTAATTTAATCTCCCAAATATTCAAATTTATGAGAGTTTGAAAAATAGAATTGATATACAGAATTATGAGTTTGAGAAACTAAAATACCTTTAATCATCTCAAAATGAATATGCTAGGTGATATTGTACACTCTATTTTCAAAGTCAGTGATGTCGTCTGATAATATTTCAAAAGATTCTCACAATAGGAAATGCTGAAACTAAAGAAAAAAGTTTTAAAAATATATTACTCAAAATAAATTAAATATCTCATGTCAGAGCCATTCTATTCCTTTAAAGGTTTTGTTTTCTTACTTAATAAATCTTAATTTCCCAAAATTTGCTAATGACTCCTCATGTAACTTCATCTTTTGCGGTAGTTATTATGCCGCTACCTATTTATAAAGTAGTTCTCTGCCTGCATTGTGACCACGGACACTTTTTTATAAGATAAATTTTATTTTCATTAGTTGGAATTAGTATAATGTCTGAAAAATATTTGTTTTTTGGTACAGGAGGAAGATAACATATGTGGATTCGTGTTTACCTTTCTTCTTACCTGCTACTTTGGTATGTCACTTGTATTTTAAAGTGAAAGATAATATCTTCAAATGAACAAGTATGAAATTGAAAGGACTTTTAAGAAAATATATGATTCTTAGAAGGTGATATTTGCAATTAGAAAAATAATAAAACCAGTTAAAATTCTTGAAGACAAAGTAGGGAGCACATACTAAAATCGGAGGACTAACTCTTCTGTGTGGTATTCTTTATGTACAAGCCACTAAAATTGTATCTGGACAGGAATTTCACAGACTCTAATTTAGTCCTGAATATTTTTATTTAAGAATCTCATGCATTCATTGTAGTAAATTATATAGGCTTCTTTATATGTCTATTTATATATATGTTTTCATCTCTATTTTAAATCTCTCATTCCAAAACACAAACACACAGAGATATGCACATACACTATTTGAAAATGTTGGAAAAATTATACTGGACAAGAGGAAAATAAAGTTATATATCTCCTCATATATTTAAGCCAAACATTATTTAAAGCTAAAAAGTTTTTAAAAATGTATTTTCCATACAGTGTTAAAAGTGCAAATGTGAAAACTTTACTGAAGTTTCCTTGAGAAAAACATTCATGAAAAAAGAGTACTTGAATGACAAAATAAAAAAATAATTAAAACCTGAGAATTAATCTCTGTCTTCACACACCCAGGCTGATGCTAACACAATTGCAGAAACCATGTATTTAAAGCCACATTTTATAAAACCTCCCTGGCGAAAATCAATAGAAAGCTTTAGTGGGTAGAATGTGTGGAACAGTAACAAGTAGAAAGGTTAGTGTAGAAGTTAATGGTTCTATCAGGAATAAAACAGAGTTAAAATGTGAAGGAAAGGTCTACCTCAAGTGGTTCATTAACCTTTTAGAACCCCAGTGTATCCTTGCTATAAAGATTGCAACAAATGTGACTCAGACTCTACTAGCATTTGCTAATGCTTCCCCTCATCTCAACACTGTTTAAAATTCTATGATAGAATTATTTCCATTACAATTTAGTTTTTACTGCTAAAAACTAAAATAGTAGGACTAGGTTTACAGAAGACATCAGTAAGTTTTGAGTTTGTGTATTCTTTTCAAGTCTTTTTTTTTAACCTCTTACTAAGATTTACACTGACCCAAAGTGATAGCTTGCGATGTAGGGTCTGATGAGGAATTATTATTTTGTGCTCATAGTCATGGTCTTATTGGGTAGCTGTGTATGCTGAATTCTGCTTATTTTCACCTTACTTGTGATGTTGATTGAATATTGGGAAGGGTGAGAAACTTTTCAGACCCTGGATGCATCATTCACACATCTACTTTTTTGCATTTAATGTAATCTGTGGCTTTTGGATGACCTGGCAAAAGTGTTTTGGAGAAAGGTGATGATTTGACTTGTACCATGATAAATCAAAGTTACAATTATAGTATAAAAAGCCACCATTTGAAACACACAGGAGTTAGAACTGTAGTTACAACCGTGTCCCTCTATTTTCTGTACCTCCTTTGATTCTTTCCCACTTTAACAAAAATGAAAGAAAAATCCCCGTCACTGCTTTCTTCCTCACAGTACCTTCTTGCTTCCTTACTCCTTCTGGACTCCTGTCTCAAATCTTTCCTGCTTTTCTCTCAGCAAATTTCAGTATAGAAGTTTAAATGAGCAGCTGCCACAGCAGGCAGCTCAAATGTTCTGGCCAGCCAACCAACAGGGGGAGATTCTTATGCATGATGGCTGGCTCCCCTTTGGAGACAGAACCAACCTCTGTGACAAATTCAGAACCCACCAGCTTGGGGCTTGAAATCCCAGACCTTACATTCCTTCCAAATTTTCCAGTTGGTAATCTATCCTGCTGGGCCGATTCTTTTCAAATTTCCATATAAACCAAAAATGAAGTTATTTTTATTTCTTTCTTTTTTTTTTTTTCCCAGAGAGGGGCAAATTCAGTTCATAATTAGGGGAGGAGTAGTTTTTGGATTCTATCCTGTACATGAAATCTGTTATAAATATGTCCTGCCAAAATCCTGAACTGTAATGTGCCAGTTTTGTAATAGGTTTAGTTCTCTGGTCTTTTTCCTCTAAGTCCAAATTCTCTGTCATTTTAAAACATTTTGTCCTTGAAAACCCTTTAGATTTTTTCCTCACAATTTTCCTTTTTGAAAGATGATGTGGTACGCACATTTTAAGCCATCCCATCTGTGACAGCTGAAGACAAAAACGTTTGCTTGAGTTTTGGCACAACTTGGGCCTGCGTCCTATAATCTCATTTGTGCCTGCCCTAGAACCGCTCTTATTAACCACAAGTCTTATCTCAGAGCCACAGCCCAGGGCAGCACCGTGGCTCTTTGAGTATAATTAATGCACTGGCTAAAATGATGTCCAGATCTTTGTTAGAGCAGACACCATCTTTGGAATTGACTCTGATGCTGAAAATTGCTGAACCCTTTAATCTGCTTCATTTCTCTTGCCTGAATGATGATCTGAACAGTGCAACTTCAGAGGACAATGGCTCTGGCTCTTTGAAATGTTGATTTTCATCTGTGCTATGTTGTGATGAGCACATAAACTCTTTACATATTTGGTCAATGATAACAACACTTTCTACAAAGAACACCATATTTACCATTTAGCAGGCATCTCGCTGGCCAGAAAGCCTTGCCTATAAACACAGAACAGGCTTCATGAAGCATAGAGTTAAATGAGAACTTTGATTTAACTGGAGTAATTTCACATTTTTATGTTTGTTGTGCTTCCTTTGAATAATTTTAAGAACAAAACTACATTGGATTGAGTCTTTGGCACCAAAATGTTTTAAGAGTCAAGATTATAATTTTCTCTTTAATTTGAAACTTAAATTTTTTAAAGAGATGAGTTTTTATACTATTCTGGTATGTGTTAAATAATACAGAAATCATTTGTAATTAAATCATGTCTACATAATCGTAGTCACAGGATTTATCAGGCTATATAGTTACCAGTTTTGATTTTTGATCCATAAATAATTTTAAGAATTTTGGTAATTTCAAAATGTGTTTATCACCCTGAAAGAGAGACTATATATAATTCAATACATTTCCCCATTACTACTGAGATATTACATTTGATTTTAAAATATAAACTTATTCTAAATGTAGTACATAAAACTCAGATGCTAATCCATTATCAAGGCATTATCTCAGAATCTAAAAATTGAATCTAGTTAGTAATCTAACACATGAAGACAAACAATTGTCAGAATTTTAAAGGTTTGGAAATAGAGAAATTACACTTTCTATTTTAGAGTAGTTCCACTTAGATACAAATGCTTAAGGACATGAATGTTATGGTATCCCAGGCAGGTAGTTTTCTTTGCACCTGTAACATGAGGCCTATTTCATCAATTTTCAGTGTTCGTAAAACCATGAAGAAGAATGAAATCTTATCATTTACAAGTAAATGGACAGAACTGGAGAACATTATTCTGAGTGAGTTAGCCAGGCTGAGAAGACCAAAAGTCATATGTTCTCCCTTATATGCGGACTTTAGATCTAGGGCAAATACAGCAATGTGGTTGGACTTGGGTCAATGATAAGGGGAGAGCATATAAGGCAGGTATGGGGATAAGTAAGAAACCCAAAAAACATGATAGCAGTTGATGTCCTCAATGCAAAGGAACAAATGCAGAAACTTTAAAGTATAGAGGTCAATAGGAGAAGGGGATCAGTAACTAGAGAAAAGGTCAGTTTGAGATGAATCAACTTGAATTATAACACATTTGTACATGGAAGCAATGCTAGGAATCTCTGTATAGCTATCCTTATCTCAACTAGCAAAAATGCTTTGTCTTTCTTATTATTGCTTATGTTTTCTCTTCAACAAAATTAGAGATAAGGGCAGAACAGGTTCTGCCTGGAAGCAAGGGAGAAGTGGCCCAACAATGTATGCACATGTGAATAAATGAATTAAAAAAAAAAACCTGTGTTTGGTGACACACTTAGCTGGGTACATTTCTTACTTCATGGTATAGAATAGGAATAACTATCATACCTCATTTAGTTGATGATTTCATTCAGAAATCAAAGATATTACATCCATTCTAGCCTGAAGCTTCCCTTTTATAAGCATTATTAACCCACTGCCATGCATTGAAAAGGAAACAGAGCTTATACGACATTGGAAAGCCTGAGAGTCCCAAGGAACCTCACAATTTGTATGATCACAGATGACTGAAATTGACATTAGGAGAGGCGATCTCAATTAATTAAGCCTACCAATGAGTAAAGGGATTATAAAAGTCTAAAGCAGAATTTCCAATGCTGAAACAAAGAACTGCCAAAAAAACATGATTTCTTTCCACTTCACTTGATTGGATGGCAAATAAATAATTTTGTACCCAAAGGAAACAGGAAGTAGAAATAACTCAGCGTTTTTTAAATTTAGGGACAAAACACACTGTTAATATTCAGATTTTGAATGGTACATATTGCTTATTTTATTAATTAAATTCAGTTAGAAGTCTCCTCTTTCTAACATTGCATTACTTTTCTAGAACTTATAAAAATATGTGGAAACTGTACAAGTGATCTCCATCCTAGCATGCTTTAATCATTTCTATTCATGCTTGGTTTGGCAACAATCTGAACATGAACTTATTCATCAGAATTTGTGCTGTTCAGATCTGCACTCAGTCCTTATTCCACTATATACTGGTTGTGTAATGTTGGAAGATGTCAGCTTCAGTTTCCTCATTTATAAAGCAAGGAAAATAATTCCATTTTCTACCATGGCTTAAGGCATAATTTAATGCTGTTTTCCTATTTCCCCACCTCCCTCTGCTCTCTGTTTCTCTTCTATTCCCCACTTCCCAACCTAGCATGAATATCCATACATTAGATATCTGTTGCTCTATATCTATCTATCTATCTTATCATTATCATCACCATCTATCCATCTATTTACCTAACGTTAGCACATGGAGTTGGAATTAGTTGGAAATGGATTGCCAACATTTGAAATACAATACAAACTACAAACCAATATGATAGAAAGTAAGGAATAAGACAAAGGACAAATAAGCTTTTAGAAGTACAATTTAGTCAATAGTCAATCAATGACACATACCTACACACCAAGAATGAATGTAACCCTTTTGCATCACTACATTTTCCAAAAGCTTTTTTCTTTTTCCTTTTTCTTTCTTTTCTTCCAGTTTAGAATATTGTTATACCATTTCCATATCATCATGAGAAGCCTTGGGTTTGTTTTTGATATCAAATGAACTGATAGAGTTGGCAACATGGATATAGATGAACATCATTTTGTGAAAAAGCTCCAACAACCTCAAATCAATGTATGGCATTTTGCAAAATGCATGTTGCATTTTGCCAGTGTGGAAATAACCTTAATTTTCTCATTTATTTCTTTATAAACCAGAATAAGTAAACATAAATGTACATTATACACTGAATCTTGATATTTCTAAAATAATTTCTAGGGATTTTAATAATGATGATATAAATAATATGAAAAAGAGGATTAAGCCTTTAGCTTCCTTGGCTATAAATGACACATCTTGATGCACATTTTCAACATTCTAAATCATAAATTAGCTAAATGATCGAATGACGTTTGTTTTATAAAAACCAAACTATATCTCATGAGATAAAACAAAATAAGAAGATTTAGCAGATTTAACTGTATCTTGAGATGTTCTCATATTTGAACATATTTTTCTTGTGATTAAATCTGTTTCAAACCCTAAAAAATTGTTAAGTTATTTATGCACCAAGAAAGAGGAACCATCTCCCGTCTTAGAGTCAACAGGAATAATCCTTAACTGTTAAGGAATAATCCTGAACTTAAACTTTTAACTGTTTTCTTTGTTAGCTCTGGAGAGGCATGGTATTGTTCATAAAGGATCTTATTATACCTAGGAGTATCTTAGAAATATTTCAATGTAATATTCTAAAACTCATTAGGATTTTAATTGACACATGGAATCTACTGTATCAGGAAACATAGACATTATATGAACTTGTATTTTTCAAGTATGGGCACTACTACTAGCTGTGCCAAAATACTTTGAAAAACCTGTATTTCCATTATTTCAGTAAAACACCACTAGATAGAAAATTTGACAATATATCTCAATTTTGGTCAGGATGAAATTTCATGCAATGAGCATGTCCACCATGTAACTCAGAAGTTACAGGAAAAAAATATTTGGAATCTTGGAGGAATTTCTAGTCTGTGTTCAGGACACAGACTCTATTTCTCTGGCTCAGACACCAAGATAAATAAGAATTCAACTCTCCTGGTTAAAGCATTTTCGTTTATTCATCTTTTATGGCCATTTATCTCTAAATACCTACTTTGCAGGGCTCTTATAAAGACAAGTGGAATAGTTTGCTCTAAAGTACTTAAACTCTTAGGAGGAAAAGTATGCTATAAGAGAAATTATTATTATCTTTATTATTGTAACAAACACAGGGGACAATTATTTTTGAGTCAAAAAGAACAAGGCAAAGTGTGATTCTGTCTCAAAAATGACATGGTGGGTGGTAAATGGTTTTCACTTCTATAAAGAGCAATGCAATAATTTCCACATCATGGTTTATAGCATTTATTCTCTCATGGCCTTCTTCTTGTGCTCACTTTCAAACTTTTGATCTTTTTTTCCCACATAAATTTGTTTAATTCTCTCCTTTGTGTAATTTGTTTAATTCTCACCTGTGTAGGTTTTGTAAACTCTTACAAAAGGAATTAAATTCTTGCCAAAAAGAAAATTTTAACAAAACCAAGACTTTTAAGCACAGGAATTCACTGTATTTTCTTTTGCAGTATATATAGTTTTGACGTAAATTTGAATTTTTTTTGGCAGTTGAACTCAGGGCTTCATGCTTGCTAGGCAAATGCTCTACCACTTGACCAACACCACCAACCCTTTTTACATCTGTATTTTTAACATAGGATCTAGCTTTATGCCTGGGCTGGCCTGGATCATGACTCTCCTATTTGTGCTTTCCCAAATAGCTAGGGATGACAGGAGCACATCCTTGCACCCAACCATTGGTCAAGTGGGGCTTCAGGAACTTTTTGCCCAGGCTGGCTTCATACTTTGATCTTTCTGATCTCCACCTTCCAAGTAGCTAGGATTAGGCTCAGGCTTTAGCCACCACAACTGGCTTTAAATTTGAAATTTTTAGTGGCAGTTTTTCTTTGCAATTTTTCTGTGATTATTTCTCATTTATCTTAATATGGCATGCGATTAGAGGTGACTCTGTTAAAGAAATCACCTTCTCTGACATTCATGTATGTGTGCATATTCTTTTTTTCAGTCTTACTTCAAATATCAACATTCAGTTAAACCATGGGCTTAGTCAGTTCCTAGGTTATGTTTCACCCTCCTTTTTCTGTAGACAGCAGGGCTTGGATGAAGACAAAAGGGGTGCCTGAGGATTAAAGCATTGTGAAATACTGTGTCTGCTTTTTGCCCTAACACTGGGACATGTGGCAATAGAACAATAACTATGTATTTTTAAATCCCATGGCCATTTCTTTCTTTCTCTCTTTCTTCTCTCTCTCTAATAAACTAACACACACACACACACACACACACACACACACACACACACACACAAACAATTTCTAAATTTCATATTACCTGTATTCAGTCATCTTTCAGTGACTTTGGAAAGAAAGTTCACAGAAAAATCACATTCTTGTCATTTTCTTATTGCAACATTGTTCAATTTTATAGTTTTCCAAAAAAGAAATTTGATTGCTCCTGGGAATATTCTTTATCAAGTTATTCTAATTTTGAGAATGATTCATGATTAACTGTCAAAATTTTCTAAGCATATGACTTAAAAGGACAGACATATGCCAACTGTGTATTGATAGATTTAGGAAGGGTACCACTAATACAGATGGAGAATTCCAAGATGATACGCACAAGTGTAATGCTGGTACTGTCAGCTAAACTTTATGCTAATTTCTGCAAATGAGGTATAATGAAGAGCTAGAAGGTAATAGTTTCCCATAGAAAGTCTTTGGTTTGAACTTCTGTATGTATCCACTCTTTCTATGTGCAAAAACAAGATATTTGTACTTTAAAGTATTGAAATAAATGAAGTGTATTTATACCAAATAAAATTGTAGGATTAATGTTTAACTCATTCTGTGCTTTCTCCATGCACTGCTCTATGTTTTTGCCATACATTGTGAAGATCACTGACCAAAATCGCACAACAATAACTGAATTGTTAAATAGGTAAGTTACATTGGAAATGAAAGTTGGAAGGACTAAGAGGAACACAGAGCTGGAGGTTTAGAGAGTGAGTGGACAAGGTGAAATGTTAGAGAGGAGGAGGGACATTTTCATGAGAAAATGAGATTGAACAAAACATGAGTATGGTACCATTAAAGGGATATCTGGGGCTACACAGGCAGAGAAAAAACTAGCACAAAGACTCTCAGACACAACGTATTGTGCAAGATCTATGAACAGGTACAAGTGGGACAGATTATCATAAGAATGTGGGTTGGGATTGTTAACAAAGAAGTCAGAAGTCTTAGGGCTAATAAAATAGTTGGATTTTACTCTAGAGAAATGTGCAGTAACCTAAAGATCTGGGCAGAAAAAGGACATGGTCTGATAAAATAAATTTGTATTTGATTATAATGGAGTCAAGAATGGAGTCAAAATGTGAAATTATTCCATGCAAAAATGGTGTCATTGTATTTCTCTTTACCCAGTAGGGTATTGTTTAAATTCTCTGTAAATCAAAGTTTTATCCCAATTGAATCAATTAGAATTCACTTGAGGATGTGACCTTTAAAGGAACTTCTAGTCAACCTTTTACAAAGTAAAGGCTTCTCTGCTTCCCTGCAAATAATCATATTGTAGTTTGTACTCAGATCATGAACTCACACCATTTCTAATAAAATGGAACTTAGAATAAAAGAAACCCTAGATAATCAAAAATAACCCAGTGTGATACAGGATATATTGATTAATCTCCTTTTGTGCAGTGAGCTCTGAGGATATTTGTGCTTGTGAAGTACCACAGGTCACTTTGCAACTGCATGAAAGGGACCTCAGGTCTTCAATACTTATCCTTTCCCATGTGTGTATGTGAGAGGGGTTGTGTGTGTATATGTGTGCATGTGTACACATGCTTCAGGGAGAGAGAGAGAGAGAGAGAAAGAGAGAAAGAGAGAGAGAAGTAATATGTATTTTACTAATCTCCTACTTAAAACAGTGATCATGCAAATTACCCAAGTCATCAATGCTCACTTTTAGTATTAGTAATCTCAATTCATTCATTTCAGTAGTTTAAATTGTTCTAAACATTTGTAAGTTGTCTCCTTGATTTTGAGTTAAAATCTGAGTGGCAATAGATTGGATGTCATAAGTATTTCACAGTTGGATACACAGAAAATGTCCAGAGACAAATTCTAAGAAAGAAGTGATAAAATAGAAGCATATATCTAAATAAAGCTTGTATATTTTCCATGATTTGCTGAGGTCACCTTTTAAATCAATCTAAATACCACTTTCACAACATGCTAAAAGTGGCTTATTCCAGTTATTCAGAGATTTCTGGCAGTTCTTAGTATTCTATACTACAGTATTCCTATAAGTTATTAACATTTTAAGCTCATTATTTAACAAGAGGAAATTTGTTAGAATGAAAAACTTAAAGAAATACTTAAGTTATTTTAGGTAACTTTCTCTCTTTTATATATTCTAGGTATTAACACTTTTTTTGATGTCTTGTTGAAGCCAAAGAGAAAACGATACTCCATAATTTCTTTGACCTAAAAAGTCCTACAGAGAAGACACTCACTCTGAAAACAGGTCATATTATTTAAACGTATGAGTATCAACCATCTGTTGTTTTGAGTAAGGAGATGATTTGAGCTTACATTTACAGACAATTTATAAATACATGTGACCTCAAAAAGTGACAGGCATCTATATATTGTAAAAAGAAGAGTTTTCATATATTTTTATTAATATGAATTCTTTCTGTCAACACTCATTCACCTTGCCATGCTCCCTTTTTATAAACACTATCTTGAAAGCTTACATTATCTCTCAAAACTTAAGCATTTACATTTCATTTGTCTCACAACTATTTACCACTGACATACTATATTTTTATCATATGTGGTGACAAGTGGTCACTCATCATTAATAAAATGACATGTCCCTTATCCAAGCTGTAAATGCAGTAAGCTTTAAAAATAGACTTCCAAAGATTAAACCTCCTGTGTGATTTCCTACAAAGTATACACATCAATAGTGTTGGCTGAGTGCTGTTGCTTCCTCATATTAAGACTAACTGAATTACTCACTACACATTATGCATTTAAACTGGCAATATTTTTTTTAAAGAACTAGATGTGAAAGTAAGGAAGCAAGTGCAATGTTTGCCTTTCTTTTTGGAATTCAATGTCATTTATAAAATGGAAAATGGAAATACATTTTCAATTGACTTTGATTCTTACTTATATGGAACCATGTTTAAATTGACAGTCTTATTTCTCTAAACACATTAATACCAGGGATTACAAAACTGGGGCTATAGCTCAGTGGTAGAGCACTTGCTAGCATGTGGATTCAACTTCAGTACTGGAAAAAAATTGTATTTAAAACTGACTCAGCAACTTAATGTAGTTCCATGTCTTGATTAAGTGAAGTCTTCCATAGAACTTTTTAAAAAAATGGTTCAAGTCACAAAAGTCAGCTCCAAAATTTATGTGTATAAAATAAAGATTGCTATATGACCCATTTTTGAGAAGAATACAGTTTCCAAAACTAAGCAAATTTCACATGAAAATCAGGCTAAACATCTTAAGAGGACAGGCAGAATTGATGACATTCAGTTCTTGAACATCCCGTGAGATATCTTCATCTTAACCCTCTAATCTTGAATTTCTACCTCTATCAGCTTGGACTTGCTCTCTGCTAATCTTGGCCTTTTTCCCAGGAAAAGATTTGGGTTCGTAGGTTCACATTTGGAATATGGTAATTATGAATAATGTCAGGGAAACTGTCAGTTTACACCTTATATGTTTTCTCTTCTCTATTCTGTAATACTAAGCCCTAAATCCTGGTAGCTTCAGTCTCTCTCCAAATGTTTTCGTGTGCTTATTTTTCAGCATCTTTTGTTTGTGTTCCAGGTGGCAGTGTCCTAAGAAGGCGAATGAAAACACTGAGCAAATTTCACATAGTTAGTGAATGTTAAGTTTCATGATGTTCACTTTGAAATATTGTTTTCATGCTTAAATGAAAGAAAAGGTTTAGGAAATGGTATAAATTTATGAACATATGATTGTATTCATCATTACTGGGAAATTATGAGCTTGAATTTTATAAGTGCCTAGCATTCTATAGTATGAATCATGGAATCATGTTAATAAATGGTGACTGTTGATGAATAAAGACAAAAAATTTGAGCCAGGCACAGTGGCTCATGCTTGTAATCTTAGCTACACAGGAAGCAAAAATAGGGAGGACCACAGATCAAAGCTAGCCAAGACAAAAAGTGCATAAGACTTCATTTCAACCAATAGCTGGGTGTGGTGGTGCCCCAGGAATTAGAGAAACCGCCATCATGACATGGTTGAGGTTCCAGGCCAGCCTGAGCAAAAAGTTCATGAGACCACATTTCAACAGAAAAAAATGGGGTAATGGTGCACACCTGTCACCCCAGTTACTGAGGGAAGCACAAACAGGAATATCGTGGAACAGGCCAACCTGGGCATAAAGTAGACCCTATCTCAAAAATAACCAGAGCACCTAGAGGTATGGTTCAGTGGTAGAGCACCTGACTAGCAGCACAAAGCCCTGAATTCAAACCACAGTGCCTTTAACAAACAGATAAAAACTAACGACTTAATATCTTGAAGATTGAGTTTGGCTTCCTTTTTCTATGAAAGTCCTGGATATAAAAAATGATATAAAAAGATAATCAGGTGCTTTGGGAAATATTTAGAGAACAAATGTAATCATGTATTAATCATAGACCTTCTATCTAATAACAGGTAAGAAAAGGGACTGGCTTTTTTTTCCCCTAGATTTCTGGAGAAAAGTGTAGTGAGTATTGTAAAAGACCAAACATGTGGTATTAGAACAATATGTAACTTTACCCACTGAAATATATATGAGCAATTTAACTTGTGGTTGTATTTCTGTGGGCTTCTTTTTTATTTGTGAAAAAGACATTCTGAACTATCTAAGGTATTATCAAATTTATAATTCACATTTATATCAACAATGCTACCTACAGAACTGGTAGTTAAAATACTCATAAGCTAGTTATATTTTTTAAAGGAGAAGAAGATAGGACCTGCTCTAACTTTACCAAAAACTAATATGCATGTCAGCTTGAAATTAGATATGAATGATGGTAATATCTAGACACAAAGTCTTCAACCAAAGGGACTACTTTGAACAAGATCAGCTATAAAATTTAACAAATGCTTTAGACATTTACAACTCTCTGCAAATATAGTGGAACCTATTCCTAGTACTTATATTAAACTGCAGATTTTATGTGGTAAGATGCTATGCCCAATGAGTTAGAAATGTCCTTATCAATCTTATGGTGCAAATGAAGACAATCAACAAAGCATCTGTTTATGGTAAAGGATAAATAAAGCAAAACACATTATGCTTCATTGAGAAAAGCTCAGCTACCACCATAAATTATTAGTATGCATGCTGCAGAACCAAAAGTGGAGTTTTATTATTATGAAACAAAACTCAAATTTTCATAAGAACAAAAGAGGATGTTTAAAGGTATCAGGAAAATGATAGTGCAATGAAAATTAATTTTTTATTTAAAAGGATTATTTTTTGAAATGGGTACAGTTACTATAGATGTAACTTATTGGTTTTTCCTGGTGTGTATCATGAAGCAATTTTTCTTCCATTTTAACACAGCACGCTATTATAAAAGACAGTATGTTTGAGCGAGCCAACTTTAAGCCTTTGAGTAAAACAGAAGTATGTTCAAACTGAGACCTGGAACAGAAAAAAATTAAGAATTAACTGGTTACACACTATGTTTTGCATTTCAAAAAATATATAAGCAATATGTAATCTTTGTATAAGAGGTATAAGTTGTTAATTTTTAAAACCACCATTACACTAAGTTAATATAGCTTGTTGTTAAAGTCTGGGTTATAAATGCACTAAATCAATTCCTCCTGACCCTTTTCTATAAAGTATCTGGCATAAGGTGGACAGATACCCTGTATGTTACCAGTCCACAATACTTCTCATTGTGTTCACTGACACTGCATTTGCAGCAAGACTCTATGATTTGAGTGTGTTGTGGCACTTTTGGTAACTGTCATGTTAGCAGAAGTTCTATCTCACTTTCTCTGTTTCCTTTTCTGACTCTGTTTCTTTCTCCCTCCTTTACTCCTCTTTTCTATCCATCATCTCTTTATCAACAATCTGATATTCACATAAGAATGTATTTTATCATGGGAAAAGACAAGATGTGTGAATGCAATGATTTCTTCCTTTCTCTTCCGCCAATGCCTTTCCATAGGCAGTACATCACCCTCTATCTGTCTTACTACCCACTGAAGGAGGACAAGTCATAGAGCCACCTTTTTGGTAAGTATTGCACATTCTGTGAAGAGGATTTAATCAGAAAGACTGTTGAAAAAAATCACAAAGATTTCTGACAAGGAGGAGAGAAAATAATAGCTACCCAGAGGTAGGTCAAGAGTTTGAATTTTCTCATGTGATTGATCTTCAGGATGTGTGTGAGGTACCTTAGAAGTGGGTAGTGGAGATGGGCTTTTGCAAGGTTTCGATGTAGGATATGAATCTGAACTATCTCAATGCTTTTGGGAGATATTTATAAATATTTTCAAATGGGAAAGTTTTTAGCAAATGTGCTTCTGTCCAATTTCCAATGCTATAATTAAAAAAGATAGACTAAATAATTTATAGACTAAAATTTTATTCAGCTAGTAGTTCTGAAGGGTGAGTAGTTCAAGATCCTGTAGTTACATTGATGAAGTCCTTCTTGCTGGTGGGGACTCTTTGAAGACTCCCAAGGTGACATAGTGTATCACGGGTGAGACAGAAAACCCTTGCTTTTGTCTCTCTTCTTATAAAGCCATAGTGCCATTGGAACAGGGTCATGCCCTTAGGGTTTCCTTTACTATTAGTTACTTCCCAGAGTTTCTTTCTCTATACACTAAAGTCAAATGCAATTTCTACCCTCTTAATACCTCACAATGGAGAAAAAGTTGCAATATGAGTTTGGGTGAGAGGCATTCAAGACATAGCAAAATACCTACATTGAAAAGGATGAAAAATCATAAATAAGGAACCTATTACTATACTTCATAGAACTAGAAAAACAAGAAGAAACTAAACCCCAGATTAGTGGAAGTAAGGAAATAATAGAAAATGGCCCAGAAACAAATGAAATAAAGACTAGTGAAAACAGTACAAAAGATTAGTCAAAGTTATTTTACTGAAAAAGAAACAAAAATTGATGAATGTTCAGCTAGACTAAGGCAAAAAGAGGGAAGATTGAAATAAACAAGATCAGACATGAAAATGAGACATTATAACTGATACCACAGAAATACAAAGGATCATAGGAGATTACTATGTACAATTATATTCCAAAATTTGTATGACCTAGAATAAATAGATAAATTCCGCCTTTGTCAAGACTGAATTATATTATAAAGAAAAAGAAAATCTGAACAGATCAATAGTAAGAAAACTAAATTAGTCCTAAATAGTCTCCCATCAAGCAAAAGCTCAGGACCAGATGGCTTCATTGTTAAATTCTCTCAAACGTTAACAAAGATCTAATACCAGCTTTTCTTAAAGTATTTCAAAACTGGAAGAGGAGTAAATTCATGCTAATACCATGCATTTTGTTTGATGGTTGTATTCTCAGTATCCAGAATTGTACCTAACTCACACTAGGCCTTCTTTAGTATAATATTTGTTAAATAAGTAAACAAAGTCTAGAATGGTAATTTTATTATATTGCAATTGTTTGCCTGTATATGTATAAAGCTTCAAAACTTTGGGATCCTTGAGGATAGGGCTTGTTTTACTTTGAGCTTTCCAAGAAGCATGGGCCAAGATGGATTTGCAAGTTCCAGAGATTTAGTCAGAGAAATGTCCACAAACAATAAACAGTGGACCATAGACTTAGGACAGAAACTTGTAGGCTGAAATGCAGATTTGACGTCCCCAAGGGAAAGGAAGGGAATAAAGTATCACAGACTGCATGGCAGTCCCCCATTCTGAGAAAGTGTCAAGCAGGCCAGTGGGGAGTACTTACGTGCCAACATGGCCATTTAAAGGAGTCTAGTGTCTCACAGCAGTGGACCTGCATTACACGTTCACTGTTCTCAATAATTGTTGGGAGCAGCCTATGGGACGTGTGACCCATGAGCAAACGTGGTGGTAGGTGTAAAATGGCAACAGCTGGGTTATCAGTCAATTACGTTCCCTGTAGCAGGAGATCTGAATAGCACATTTTTCTGTACTCCACGGGGTCTGTTATATATGTATATATAGGTCCTATCACATCACATGACCAAATCAATTAGCACATAAATAATAATATCTCCCCCACTAAGGGTGCTGCTCACTGATCTTTCTAGCAAAAGTCTGTCCTTTTGCCCTGTTCATAATAACTTCTCTCTTATTAAGAATGTTAAATATTAATTAGCAGAATTAATACTATCTAATATGTGAGAATATTGAATGTTTGAATAAGATATGGATGACTTTCTCTTCCATGAAATCATGAGTTCTCTGAGGGACAGTCTACCTAGAATACCTCTAAATGTATTAAAATATGAAATCACATTTATAACCATAGTAGTTTCTAATTAAATATTGAATCAAAGGTGAAATTGGTCTTTAGTCAATAAAAAGTCTCAAGAAAAACATGAAATGCAGTTAACAACTGAAGAATCAGGGCTGTGGAGTGCAAGTGGGGTTTTTGTTAAAAGACAACAATAACACCAAGAGTTAAGTTGCAAATTTTCTGAGGGGAAAAATACACTTGTATTTCTCTGATTGTAATTCAAAAAGATTAATATACAGTAATAAAATACTTGATGAGTATTGTTTGTTTCTAGAACTTGACTTCTTTACTTAACTTATATTAAAGAAAACTCTCATGTTATATGATTCAGATAGATGATGAAATATTAATAATATTTTAAATAGATTTATAAACTGAGGCATATTTTAATTAACATAAGATGCAGAAGCTGAATACAGGGCCATAGACATTTAAGGATTTTGTCAACTCAGAAGTTAAAATTGTGAGAAAAAATGTTTGTATGTATATATAAATAGGTACATTATATATCCCTAGCAACTTTAAAAATAATTGAAATATTTTGGCATTAAGAAAAAATATTGCTAGGTTGACTATGTAACTGAAATTAATCAAATAATGACTAAATCCCCACTTGTCTTGAATTATTGAAACTGGCACAATGTTACCACACTATAAACATGAAATTACATTTGCTTTTCAAATTATTATAATGGCAAAAACAACAGGTTTTTACAGAATCATTTGCTGCAGAGTGATTTGTAAAAGTATAGGAAAGAGGCAGAATAAGTCTTCCTTTGTAATAAAACTTGTAGGTCAAGTTTTATTCTTCTCAATACATAGAAAAGTTAATGTTTAAAGACTCGAAGAAATATCCTAAACTTCTCTATGACAGTTTTTAAAAAGAAACTTAAAAGATCTTTGTTCAGAGTCCGTTTAGTAAATTGAGTGAATCTACTTTCTGTTTTGAATGACGCAGGGGATTATCTGTGGCATGAGTACTGAATAGCTAGATAGGAATACCTATAACCTTAGGGATAAAAATATAATACAAATTTGCTAAGTAAAGTGATTATTCCCATAGTGAATTGTTGAACATGGTGAATATATTCTTGGCTTGTATCCATTGCATATTTGTATAATGGTTTGGGTACCTTGAAGAAAAGAATTGACAAAATCTATTATAAACACTAGTAACTTCATCCACTTCTACCTGTTCTTGGATCTTACTTTTCTTCAAATGCCATGAGGAGATTGAGAAAAGAAAACTTACCATGCATTACAATTTACTGAATGCTTACTGGGCTTTTCTGATCTATAATAAGAATTCTGTGGTTGTTCTTGTCTTTTCAATTGTTTTCAACACTATTCAACCATAATTATCCTTTTCTTGAAGAGCCTGAACTGACATGCCATCATTAGCAACTCTATCACTGTCCTGGTATCCTCAATATAAATTCACATCCATACACAAAGGCACTCAGTGCTGTAAGAGACTCACAATTCAGTATTATCACTGTGGGAGCAAATGAAACAAAACCTGTTTGATTTTATTCTTACAATTTATAGCTGGATCTCAATGGTGATAATTAGAGAATGAAATTTTGGCTTCTGTGGTTTCTTCAATTGTCTTTAAATAATAAAATCCAGTGTATTATTGTACAAAGAGAGTCTTGTAATTCATCCTCAAGCATGTAAAGCTGTGAAATGTATCCAGATATTTGGGAAAACTTTTTAAGTTGCATATGTCTGGTTGAAAAACTGGTTTAGGGCTTTAGATTATGAAATTTACATAAAAACTTTCCTACACAAGAAGTCTTTTATTCTAAACATTTCTTGCTTTGTCTTAGAAAAATTCAAGGTACTATGATCACCTTAAACCTTTAGGTTTGAAGTACTGAGCTCCAAGGATGAAACTCGTATATGGTTTTAAACATCTCTTTAAATTGGTAAAACAAGATAATATATTTATGCATTCATTTTATATTAAATGGTAGCAACAGTGTCCCATATTCCATTTTTCTTAATTTTTTAAAATTGTTTTTATAGTTTATTGTGTATCAGGAACTATTCTGAGACACACATATCATCTATTTTGTCTTTCACACTGACAATAATCCTAAGAATTAAAGCAATGACTTCATTTTATAGGTAATAAAAACTAACATACTAAGCCAGGCATGAGATGGTACAGTGGCTTAAGTGGTAAGAGCACCTGTCTACAAGCATGAGGCCCTGAGTTCAAAACCTCATTGTTGCTAAAAAAAAGTCCAGTCCAAGCCAGGTATGGTGCTCCTTCCTGTAATCTCAGCTATGCTAGAGGCTTAAATGGGAAGATCACAATTCAAGGATAGTTCTGGCCAAAAAGTTGGTGAGGTACTATCTCAAAAAAGAGACAGCCACAGTAGAACATACCTGTAATATCAGCTACATGGGAGGCAGAGATAGAAGAATCATGGTCTGATGTCAACGCTAAGCAGAAATCTAAGACCCTAACTGAAAAATAACTAAAGCAAAATGGTTGGTGGTATGCCTCAAGTGGTAGACCCTTTACCTAGAAAACAGGAGGCCATGAGTTCCAAACCTAGTACTGAGAGAGAGAGAGAGAGAGAGATGACATACATAATAAAAACACAGGTAGTAAACATAAAGCTTCTAAATAAGCTATGTAATCTGACTGTGGAGCTGGTCAGAAGCTAATATTTGTAAACTTTTAAAAAGATAATGGTTAACTTTTTATCTTTTCCTAAGGCAAAAATAGAGTGCAGTCATTTTAGACTTCCAATCCTAGTCATTTTAGGCTTTTAATCCTGTAAATCCAGTACTCCATCAATCTCAGTCCTTATGTATAAAACAAATAAACACTTTTTCCTATTCTTATTGCTATTGTCTCATTTTAAATGCACTAGCAAAATCTTTGGTTTGGATTTTACCAAAAATTTTCCAAGTGTTCCCCCTATTTTACTGTCCCTTTTCAAACTGCTGTCTATAGAAATACTAACCTTTAAGAAATATAAACTTATTATAGCATTCTCTGAATGAAGATACTATTTTCTTAGAATGTTGTACAAAACCTTTCCTCAGCTTATCCTGCTTGCATCTTGGCCCTCTTGATTCTCCATCTCCACTATGCAGAACAGTGCACCATTTTCAGATGCAGAGCATGCTGTCTCTTTATTTCTGTATCTTTGTATCTTTATGAAGATTTTGCTCATTTTTTCTCCTTCCTCACACCTGTTCATCAGCCATAGTACTACTTATAATATCACTTTGTCAGTGGTTCTTAAGTAATCCAGCATTTTCCCTGTGTAGCAAGCTCCTTAATAAAATCTCCCCATCATCTCTGTATCTCTACCATCATAATAATGCAGCAAGCATTGTTTAGAGAAATTTGCTGGAACACTTAAACGTCTATTTCAATTAAAATCTTACTCAGAAATATGAACTTGATCATGTGGCTTTCAGAAGACTCACATGTAGATTACTTTAGAGGTAATTTACTTCAGTCTTAGTAACCTAGAACTTAAAATCAAGAATTATTTTCCTACACAAATGGGTTTTTGCTACTCATCCCACTATTAGCTCCAAAATGTCAATGTACACCAATTGACTGAAACTGGCATATGACTAACAATATTTCTGAAGGCATCTGTGAGTGAGGGATAAAAGTAATTAGTAACTGTTGCTTACTTAAGTAGCATACATAAAGCCCTAGGATCAATTTCAAAATTAATTTGCTGAATATTAGCTTAGTAAGAGTGGTGTTTTTTGAAGTAAGTAATAATAATATTCAACTAGTTCAACTAATCCAAAGATTTCCCAAACAAAAAGGAAGAAAAGCAAATGAGACAAAAGCAATCAGGAAGAAGGGAAATGGAAATCCACCATTCTTTACAATCACAGAGAATATAAAGATTCCACATTTTAATTGGATAAAGTAAAAAGATTCAACTACATTCTCACCCCTGAACAATTTCTTAAAATATGAGAGTGGTGGATTAAAAGTGGAAGCATGGGAAGTGAAATGCCATAGACCTCCTACCCCCCAAAACACAGCAAGATATTACTAATTCCCTTAGTGAGAAATTCAGAAACTAGTCAAGAAGACCCTGGGTAAACATAAAATCAGCTACATTGGACCTAGGAGTAAATCTGAGCTACATTTAACCAAAATCCTTATTCCTAGCACTGTACCATATAATCAGGAAGAAATCTCCTACAGTTAGATTTCTAGGGGTGAGGAAAGGCTAGGATACTATGTAGCACCCCTACTTTTCTAAAGCTTTCTAAAGGAATAGCTTTTCCTGGTCTCACACAGAGGAAGGAACCAGCCATTCTCTTGATGCCTGGGGGCTAGTAACAACAATGATGGGGATTTGATCTAGCTTGCTAGTAGGTAACACATCCTTTCCTACCAGTTCAGTGCATAGCAAATAGATGAATAACCCAGATCACTGCCACTCCTGCACAGGGAGAATTAGAGCATTTATATATATATATATGATTGGCCATCACAGTTGGAATCTAGATAGTCCATAAGGGACTGCCAGAGTTCTCTGGAGAGCCAGAGAACTCAGTAGGTTCTTAGCTCAAGAAGCCAGAAGCATCATCAAAAGGAGACCAGTGATGACAACCAGTCCAAAGATGAAAATCTGGATGCTCCTTGGAGAATTGCTGGTGTGAATTTTCATGGAAACACTGAACAAGCTGGAATATGATGTGGATGGGCAATGATAGCAGCAAAATATGAATTTGACCAGGAAGAGTGAAGCTTTCATGCATTGGCTGGCTTCTTTTTCTACTTTTATTCCATCCAAGCCCAAAGCCTATATTGAATGCCATTCAAAGCCTGTCTTTCCTCCCACCCCCAGTTACTTTTCCACTTGTCAGTCCTTTCTGGAAATGCCAACAAAAACTCAAGAAGTTTGCTTTACTGATCTAGGCATCGTTCAAGCCCATCAAGCTGACAACCAAGATTAACAACTACAGTATAGCTTACCTTGGGGATGCCTGAGAATTAGTTTCAGTTTCATGTGTCTCAGAGTTGTGGGGAGACTTGGAATACTTTGAATGCATGGGAAGTACCAAAAGCATATAAATAAGGCCAGCTAAAGTAAAGATTTGAGGCCTTCAGAATCTCTGAACATACTGATTGAAGAGGTCTTTGTATAGGAGGCAAATCTGGGTCTGTGAAGACTGGAAGGAATTACTCATTTTTTTTCTAATGCATATATACCAACATAGTGAGCCAAAGATAATAAAGAAATAGTAAATATGGATGCACATATACACACACATATAAAACTTTTAGAATTCAAATTTTTAAACTGTACAAATATGATACACAACATCAAAATCCACTTAGAGATAAATTTAACAACATGAAAATTAGAAAACATTGATGAAGGCCTTGTATGTTCACAGGCTTACAGACTCACTGGAGATGACTGGTAATTCCTTTCAACTTGACCTATAGATTCAAGAAAACCTAATCCGCATCCCTAGTGATAACATTTTCAGCCACTGGCAAGTTAATCCTGAAGTACACTTGAAATTACAAAGGATTTTAAATAGCCAAAATAATTTTGGAAAGAGCAAAACTGGAGAATCTATACTACCTCATTTCTAAACTTACTTTCAAGGTACAGTGTTCAAGTGAATGATGTATTGGTGTAAAGATACACACCAACGAAGCTAAGCAAAGTAGATATTATATAAATTAAGTCATACTAATAATAGACAATTTAATTCAACATGGAGGCTAAGGAAATGCAATTAGGAATGTATACACAAGTTCAAGTTCCTCTCAACAAACAGTGATGGAAAATTGGTCAGCCCTATGATAGAAAATGAACTAAAATGTTACTTCACCCAAAGTACCATAGAGTTAGGATATCTAAAACTTTAAAACTTCTATAAGAAATTGAAGGAGAAAATCTTTATGATTTGGATTCAGTAGAGATCCTGGGACAAAAATCACATTTCATACAGTAAAAGAATAATAAGTTGGAGTTTGTAAAAATTAAAACAGTTTTTCTTCAGAAGAGTCTGGAGAAAATTAAAAATGAGCCACAAACTTTTTTAAGTAAGAAATATTTGCAACATACATATATGATTAGAGAAATATCCAGGGTATATGAAAAAACTTATAATTTAATATTAATAGGACAAGATACTCAGTAAAACTTGAGGAAGCAATGTGACTAGCTCCTTAACCAAAGAAGTTGTATAAGTGACAAAAATACATATAAAAACATGCTAAAAATCATCCGTTTTTAAGAATGCAGAAATTAAAATAACCATAATGAGTTACCACTAAACACCAGAAAAGCTACAATTTCAGACTGACTGAGAATTCTTTTCTGGTCCCATAGAAATTTCATACATTGCTGATGAGATAATAAACAACATAGACAATGATATGGGTTATATTGTGTGCCATAATTGGAAAATATATGTCATAGATATAATTAGTCATTAGGTTAAGACCCAATTCAATATGACTGCTGACCTCATAAAAAGAGTAAATTAGTATGCAATGGCAGATTATAGTGGGAAGATGATATAATACGATAGGGAGAAAACATCCATCTCTAAACCAAGGATAGGTTTTTTCTCCAAAATGGCAACTAGAGGGAGGAACCAGATAGCATGTGTTCCTTAAGGTAAAAATTTTCCTAGATGCTGGAGACACACCAGACAGGAAAAACGACCAAGAAGAGGCAAAACTTTGACACCTCTGCACCCCCAGCCCACACATAACTCCCTGCCATCAGGGAATACTGAGAAACTAGGAGGGCTCCCACTGGGGCCCAGCACTGACTCCTAACCCGCGGGCAGACCCACAGGTGAGCAATAAGTGGCACATGGTTCTCCCACAGCCACCCCAGAGAAAAATCAGCATAGCCCCCTGGAAAGACTGACCCCCACCCTGAAAAAAAAAACCTGAATAATAAACAATCAACTGAAAAAAAGGACACATAGCAAAGAGGGTAGGATGCCCTGAGCTCTGGAGTAAGGGGGAGGAGCACTTCCCTGTGTGGCAGCTTTACCCAAGAGTGGGGGAGCACACTTCCCCACACAAACTGTAAATAAACAAGGACTGCAATTGCAACAGGCTGGTAGGGCCACACATTGGAGAAAAGAAAAGGGGCAAGTGTCCAGAAGAACCTTAAATAAACAAAGCCAGCTGGACTAAGTGAGTGTGATGACTCATCCCTGAGAACTGTAGGTAAATAATGCCTGCAGCAGCAGCTGGCTGACAGTAGGTACCAGGTGAGCTGCACCCTCAAACAGAGCAGATAATGGTTCACCAAGGAGTCTCCAGATCCAATCACCTGGTGAGATAAGCACAGGGCTACCATTAAATACCAACAACAACACTGGATGCTGAAGGAACAACACCACAATTACTAAAAGGAAGTGACCCAGGATATGGAAAAATCTCAGAAAGAAGAATGAAACAGAAATGTAAAACAAAATGGAAGGCCAATCCAGCAGACTAGAACAAGCAGAAGACAAAATCTCAGAACTTGAAGAGGAAATGGTTATTAAAGGAAAAACTGAAGAACTACTAGTTAGACAACTAAGACCTATGAAAGGAACATGCAAGAATTCAACAACTCCATCAAAAGACCAAACCTGAGAATCATGGGCACTGAAGAAGGAGAAGAGGTGCAAACAAAAGGAATTCATAATATACTTAAAAAAATAATAACAGAAAATTTCCCAAATCTAGAGAAAACTATGCCCATCAGGTACAGGAAGCCTCCAGGACACCAAATAGACATGACCAAAATAGAACTACCCTACAACATATTATCATTAAAACAACAAGCGCAGAGTATAGAGAAACAAAATCGAAGGCTGTAAGAGAGAAAAAACAAGCAACTTACAAAGGTAAACCCATCAAAATCACAGCAGATTTCTCAGCAGAAACATTAAAAGCAAGAAGAGCATGGGGGAGGTCTTCTGTGCACTGAATGAAAATAACTTCAACCTTAGGATACTCTACCCAGCAAAACTATCATTCAAAATAGATAGAGAAATAAAAGTCTTCCGTGAGAAGCAGAAACTAAAACAACATATGACCACAAAGCCACCTCTACAAAAGATTCTTCAAGGGAGTCTACACACAGAAAGTCAAAGCCAACATAACCATGAAAAGACAGGCAGTACCAAACCACAGAAGAAGAAAACGCAAGAGAGTAGAGAGTAACATCTATTTAGCTACACACAATCAAACCCTTAAACAACAAAAACAACTAAAGGACGGGAATCACCACATTCCTACCAATACTAACATAATGTTAATGGCCTTAATTCCCACATCAAAAGACACGATTTGACAAACTGGATTAAAAAGGAAGATCCAACAATTTGTTGCTTACAGGACACCCATCTAACTGATAAAAATAAGCATAGGCTTAGGGTGAAAGGCTGGAACAATATTTGCCAAGCCAACAGTCCCCCAAAACAGGCAGGAATAGCAATACTTACCTCGGAAAAAGTAGACTTCAAACCTACACTGACAAAATGAGACAAAGAAGGACATTCCATACTAATAAAAGGGGAAATACATCAAATGGAAATAACAATTATCAACCTATATGCACCCAATGTCAATGCACCCAATTTCATCAAACATACCCTGAAGGACATAAAAACATATATAAACTCCAACACAGTGGTAGTGGGAAACTTTAATACCCCCCTACCACCAATAGATAGATCACTAAAAAAAAAAAACAATAAAGAAATCCTAGACCTAAAACATACCATAGAGCAAATGGACCTAGTTGATGTCTTCAGAACATTTCATCCATTTCTACACAATATACATTCTTCTCAGCAGCCCATGGAACCCTCTCCAAAATTGATCATATCCTAGGTCACAAAGCAAGCCTCAGCAAATCTAAGAAAATAGAACTAATGCCATGCATTCTATCTGATCATAATGCATTAAAACTAGAACTCAACAACAAAAATAATAACAAAAAACATGCAAGCAGCTGGAAACTGAACAACACATTGCTCAATGACCAATGAGTCATCAATGAAATAAAAGAGGAAATTAAAAGTTCCTGGAAGTTAATGAAAATGAAAACACAACCTACCAGAAGCTATGGGACACAGCAAAGGCAATTCTGATAGGAAAGTTTATAACTATGAGTGCATATATTAAAAAGACTGAAAGATCCCAAGTCAATAACCTAATGCTACATCTCAAAGTCCTAGAAAAACAAGAACAAGCAAATCCCAAAACAAACAGGAGAGAAATAATAAAAATAAGAGCTGAAATCAATGAAATAGAAACAAAACTAAAACATACAAAGAATTAATGGAACAAAAAGTTGGTTCTTTGAAAAAATAAACAAGATCAACAAACCTCTGGCAAACCTGACTAAAATGAGGAGAGAAAAAACTCAAATCAGTAAAATCAGGAATGCAAAAGGGGAGATAACAATAAACACCATGGAAGTCCAGGAAATCATCAGAGACTACTATGAGAATCTATATTCTAATAAATATGAAAATCTTGAAGAAATGGATATAGTTCTAGATACTTACAATCATCCAAAACTGCACCAAGAGGACATTAATCACCGAATAGATCTATAACACAAAATGAAATTGAAGCAGCAATCAAGAGTCTCCCAAAAAAGAAAAGTCCAGGACCTCATGGATTGTCTGCTGAATTCTGTCAGACATTTAAAGAAGAACTAATACCAAGACTCCTTAAACTGTTCCACAAAACAGAAAGGGAGGGAAAACTACCTAATACATTTTATGAAGCCAGTATTACACTCATCCCAAAACCAGACAAAGACACCTCCAAATAGAGAACGATAGGCAATCAATGAACATTGGTGCAAAAATACTTAAAAAAATAATGGCAAACTGAATCCAACAACACATCAAAAAGATCATTCACCATGACCAAGTTTGGCTTCATCCCAGGGATGCAGGGGTGGTTCAACATACGCAAATCTATAAATGTAATACAGCACATCAATAGAAGCAAAGACAAAAACCACTTGAACATCCTAATAGATGCAAAAAAAGCCTTCAACAAGATCCAACACCGCTTCATGATAAGCTCTAAGAAAACTAGGAATAGAACGAATGTACCTCAACATTGTAAAAGCTATATATGACAAACCTATAGCCAACATTATACTAAGTGGGGAAAAATGAAACCATTCCCTCTAAAATCAGGCATGAGACAAGGATGCCCACTTTTCCCACTCTTATACAACATAGTACTGGAATTCCTAGCCAGAGCAATGAAGCAAGAAGAAGAAATAAAAGTAATACAAATAGGTAAAGAAACTGTCAAAATATCCCTATTTGCAGATGATATGATCCTATACCTTAAAGACCCAAAAACTCTACCCAAAAACTCCTAGATGCAAGGTGACAGGATACAAAATCAACTTACAAAAATCATTAGCTTTTCTATACACTAATAATGAACAAAATGAGAAAGAATATTTGAAAACAATTCCATTTACAATAGCTTCAAAAAGAATCAAATACCTAGGAATAAACTTAACAAAAGATGTGAATGATCTCTACAAGAAAAACTATAAATCCCTGAAGAAAGAGATTGAGGAAGACTATAGAAAGTGGAGAGATCTCCCATGTTCATGGATAGGTGGAATCAACATAGTAAAAATGGGTATCCTACCAAAAGCAATCTACATGTTTAATGCAATTCCCCTCAAAATCCCAATAACATTCATCAAAGAGATTGAAAAATCTACCCTAAAATTCATTTGGAAACACAAGAGACCACAAATAGCCAAGGCAATACTCAGCAAAAAGAACAATGTTGGAGGAATCACAATACCTGGCTTCAAACTATATTACAAAGCAATAGCAATAAAAACAGCATGGTACTGGCACAAAAACAGACATGAAGACCTGTGGAACAGAATAGAGAACCCAGATACAAATCCACACAATGATACCCAACTTAGTTTTGACAAAAGTGCTAAAAATATACTGTGGAGAAAAGACAGCCTCTTCAACAAAGGCTGTTGGGAAAACTGGTTAGCAGTCTGCAAAAAACTGAAATTAGATCTCTGTTTATCACCCTGTACTAGTATTAACTTAATATGGATCAAGGACCTTAATATCAGACCCCAAACTCTAAAGTTGATACAGGACAGAGTAGGAAATACCTTGGAAATAATAGGTATTATTTCCAAGGACTTCCTCAATGGAACCCCAGCAGCTCAGCAACTAAGAGAAAGCATAGACAACTTTTAAAACTAAAAAGCTTCTGCTCAACAAAAGAAATGGTCTCTAAACTGAAGAGATCAGCCACAGAGTGGGAGAAAATATTTGCCAGCTACACATCAGATAAAGGACTGATAACCAGAATATATAGGGAACTTAAAAAACTAAATTCTCCCAAAACTAATGAACCAATAAAGAAATGGGCAAGTGAACTAAACAGAACTTTCTCCAAATAAGAAATTCAGATGGCCAAAAAACACATGAAAAAATGCTCATCATCTCTAGCCATAAAGGAAATGCAAATCAAAACAACACTCAGATTCCACCTCACCCCTGTTAGAATAGCTATCATTAGAAATACCACCACTGACAGGTGTTGGCAAAGATGTGGAGAAAAAGGAACCCTTATACACTGTTGGTGTGAATGTAAGCTAGCACAACCACTTTGGAAAAAAATTTGGAGGCTTCTTAAAAATCTAAACATAGACCTGTCATTCGATCTAGCAATACCACTCTTGGGGATATACCCAAAGGAATGGGACACAGATTACTCCAGAGGTACCTGCACACCCATGTTTATTGCAGCAGTATTCACAATAGCCAAGTTATGGAAACTGCCAAGATGCCCCACTACTAACAAGTGGATTAAGAAAATGTGGTATTTATGCACAATGGAATTTTATGCAGCCATGAAGAAGAATGAAATCTTATCATTCGCAAGCAAATAGATGGAACTGGAGAACATCATTCTGAGTGAGGTTAGCCTGGCCCATAAGACCAAAAATCGTATGTTCTCCCTCCCTCATATGTGGACTTTAGATCACGGGCAAACACAACAAGGGGATAGGACTTTGATTACATGATAAGGTGAGTGCACACAAGGGAGGTATGAGGATAAGTAGGTAACTCCCCCCCCCGAAAAAAAAGGTAGCATTTTATGTCTTCAATGCAAAGGAACTAATGCAGAAACTTTAAAGCAACAGAGGCTAATAGGAGAAGGGGACGAGGAACTAGAGAAAAGGTTAGTTCGAGAAGAATCAGTTTAGAAAGTAACACATAAGTACATGGAAGCAAAACTAGGAATCTCCCTATATAGCTATCTTTATCTCAACTAGCAAAAACCCCTGGTCTCCTTATTAATGTTTGTACTCTCTCTTCAACAAAATTAGAGATAAGGGCAAAATAGTATCTGCTTCAAGGTGAGGGGGTGGGGGTGAGAGGGAGGGGGTAGGGGGAAAGAAGGGGGGAGGGGGAAGGGAGAGTAATAAACCAATCGTTGTATGCACATATGAATAAAAGAAACTTAAAAAAGAAAGCCAAGGGCAGTTGACTTGAAGATTTTCCCCTCATAACTTGGAGGAACCAACTCTGATAAAGCTTCATGTTAGGTATACAATCTCCAGAATGATGAAACAATACACGTTCTGTTTTTTCAGATGCCTAGTGTGCACTATTTTGTTATAATAGCCAAACTAATACATTTTTTGTGGTACTGGGGTAGAACTCAGGGACTCACATTTGCTAGGTAGGTGCTCTACAGCTTGAGCCATTCCACCAGCCCAATATAGACATTTTGGAACATAATTTAGCAATTTCTTATAAAGTTAAAAGTGTATTCATTGCTATTCTTAATAAAATTCCCATTCAAGGAAAATTCCCAAGATAACTGAAAATATACAGTTACTGAATTAAGTATTTGAGTATATTCATAGCAGGTATATTCATTATAGCTTCAAGCTCGTAACAACCAGATCATCAGTTGGCAAGCATGTAAACTAATCATTGAACATTTATATAATGGAATACCATGAAGAAATAAAGTGAAACAAAGCCACAAAAAGCACAAAGCACATTAAACTAAACTGAGAAAAAACAGACCCAAAAGGCTTGTAGGATATGATTTCATTCTCATGATTGTATGAAAAGATAGTCATATGAATGCTAGAGACATAAAATCAATATTTGGTAGTTTGTGAATGGGGAAAGGGATTATTCTGTCTTGTTTATGATCATTACACAATTATACTTGATTGTCAAAGTTACATTAGAATTATTTTTGAAATAGTTAATTCTATTATATATAAATTTACCTTTTCCCCTAATTTTTCCAAAATAATGCAAGAAAAATGTTATGTTTTTGTATTTTAGTCATATTCTGAATATTTATTTTCTTCACATTTGAAGAAATACTTCCATATTGAAAGATGAGTATGCATTCTAATCTAACCAGCCATACCACAATGCTCTGATGACTTGTGAATCAGAGCTTTACCAAAAGGAAACCAAAGCACCGAAAGAATAAACAGCAAATGGGTGAGAAAAACACTGTGTTGACAAGGGACAGCCCATAGTCTTCATATTGATAATGCACATTAAGTAGAAAAAGTAAAACTGATTACTGGATTTATTCTGCTGGGTCTGTGAATAGCTAACTGTGTTTTCTTAGTGAATTACATTCTTTCTTTTAATCTCATTACTGTAATAATGAGAAGTTGGACTAACAATGCTTATATTTTCTACTGACTGTACTCAGAAAGTAGACTGAGGATCCCAAATTTAGGTTGCTAGAATGCATCATGGAAATCTAAATATAGTAGAGTGACTTGTTAGGTTTTATACTTTATAAAGATGTTGAGGTGTGGAGGAATACAGCATACTTAAAAGAGATTTGTAGAATGTTTGAGAACCATAAATGTAACTAGACACCACGTTACAGAGATAATATTAAAGAGACTCTAGATCCTATGTGTAGGGAAAAATGAAGGCACTGGGTATTTCTATCCTGTATCTTCAAGGGGAACATGCTATCTTCAAATTCTTAAAAGATTGCCATATAAAAGAAGGATTAAACTTATTTTTTAAATTGAATGTATAAATCAATAGTCTAAAACGGGTCCTACATTTAGAGAAAAACTCAATTTCAGACAAACTCTTTGTTATCAGAATTGTCTATAAATAAATGCAGATACAATATTAGAGGAGTTTTGAAAACCGTATCACAAGAGTTCCTACAGCATGGAATGTGCCCTTGTTTATGTAACTTGTAAGAATCAGCTGAACAGTTAAAATAGATTAGATTCAAGTGTTTACTTTTCTGCAATATGAAGATTCTATGATTCCCTGACAATTCTTTTCTGCTACAAAAGTAAGAGCAAATGTGAAAATTAAGGGAAGACAAATTTCTTCTCAAGAAAGAATTATGGTTGTACAACGATCTAATGTATTCTCTTAGTAGTAAATCTCCTTCCCTACTAGTGGAAATGTCAAGGTGTATTCACTGTTTAAGATCATTTGTAGGTCCCCTGAATGCTGTTAAAATCAAAATATTGTGCCTGCTACTTGGGCCTTTTCTGCAGGACCCTGCTCTATCAATCTACATTTATTTGTATTTCCCAAGTCAGACTCTCTACTGCAGATAAATTCATATTTATATGATTATTTGCATTTTGTTTATACCATTATTTTTTTGATTATAATGGTCGCCTGCAGAAGACTGCTTCTCTCTTTTCTTCTATGTAAATCTTATCTATTTGTCAAAAAATTTTAACTATGTATTAGGCATTTGCAACATGGTGACCAAATATCCAAGAAGAGCAAAAGGGAAAAAAATTATTTTGGTTCATAATTTCAGAAGGTTTAGTCCATCATGGCAGAGGGGAAGGTGTGATGGAGCAGAGTAAATCACACCATGACATTCAAGCAGAGAAAGGGAGAAAGCCAGAGGGGGCTAAGGCAAAATTTAACCTATGAGGATCTCTTTAATGAGGCCCCACTTCCTAGTTTTCATCACCTTCTAAAAAGGCCATGATATGATGAATCTATCAAGGACTTAATCCATCCATTAGGTCAGAGCCCTCATGTCCTAAATTGCCTCTGGAAATACCCTCACAGACACTCAGAGATGTGCTTTAGTAATTGTGCAGATGCTTCTTAAACCAATCAAGTTGACAATCAAAATGAACCATCGAAAAATCAATTTTTTTCATGAAAATTTCTCTAACTTGGTCTCTCATACTGGCCTTTCCTTTGCAGAGTGCAAAGGTTCATAAGTGTATCTTTCTAAAATAAAATCAACTTTTTCTAATACTTTCTTATCTATACATCTTCTATTCCTAATTTGATGTTGAGAACCAAATCTTATATTGCTTTTGTAGTCATCAAAGAACATTTAGTACAATTTGATACAGATTCGTTATTTGGTAAGTGCTTGCTATTGCTTTTAAAAGAATCCTAGGAGTTGAATAGTGTTTATTTTATGACTCTTAGCAATAATATATCATTGTTACTTCATAATTTATACTCAGCTTGTATTAGCTATCTATGGTAACAAAATACCCACAAACTCGACAACTGAAAATGCAATTGTTTACTATGTCTTACAATTTATGAAGGTCAGGAATCTAGGGTGGCTTCAATGGGAAGGTTTTGTCTTAGGGTTTCACAGGAGATTTCAAACAAGATATTGGCTGGTGTTTTAGTCTTCCAAGGGCTTTTCTGAGACTGGATGTTCTACCTACAAGGTGGCTTATTGGAAAAGTGTTGTCTGAAATGGTTCTTTCTCACTGTTTACAAAAGGTCTCAGTTTGTTACCATGTGATTATTTCCACAGGACCATGTATGTCTTTAAAACATAGTAGATAGCTTAAACTAGAGAAAGCTAACCTAAAACAAGCAAGGTGGAAGTGCTTTGACTTTAGAGACCTAGTTTCAAAATTCTCACATCACGGCTTCTGCTATACTGTACTGGTCAACTATATACAACTGTAATTCCATGTGAGAGAGAATTTTACAGACATGTCAATATTCTAAGGTAAGAACCACTGAGCACCATGTTGGAAACTTGCTATTACACATCTCCTATTGAATGTTTGATATGGTTGAACTTATGGTTTGTTACATTTGCTTCATGTAATTGTAAGGTAAGAACAACTGGTCAAAGATTTTAGCTATTTTTTCTTTCAGTTTTATGCATTTTTAAATTTCTTAGTTGAATTAGTAAAATTTCCTTACATTTTGATTTGTTAATGGAGACATGAAGAACTTGGAAAAAACAAAGGATGGTGGATAAAAGAAAGAATAAAGAGTTTGATTAGGTTCCTTCACATTTTATTCTGTTTGCAGTGTGAGTTATACTGTTATTGAATAAAGTGAAAATTTAAGAGCCTATCTTTAATTGATACAGAAGAAATGATCTTAGGTGTTAGAGAATCAATTGTACTTTCCTCATGATAGTTACAAAAGCTAAATATTTTTCTAGAATTTTCCAATGTATTTTTCTCATATCAGTGAGAAACACTTCTAAGAAAAGAATTTGGACCTATTAATGGAGAAAAATATTGAAAACTTTTGGAGACCAAAAATCGTATGTTCTCCCTCATATGTGGACATTAGATCAAGGGCAAACACAACAAGGGGATTGGACTATGAGCACATGATAAAAGCGAGAGCACACAAGGGAGGGGTGAGGATAGGTAAGACACCTAAAAAACTAGCTAGCATTTGTTGCCCTTAACGCAGAGAAACTAAAGCAGATACCTTAAAGCAACTGAGGCCAATAGGAAAAGGGGACCAGGAACTAGAGAAAAGGTTAGATCAAAAAGAATTAACCTAGAAGGTAACACCCACACACAGGAAATCAATGTGAGTCAATGCCCTGTATAGCTATCCTTATCTCAACCAGCAAAACCCCTTGTTCCTTCCTATTATTGCTTATACTCTCTCTACAACAAAATTAGAGATAAGGGCAAAATAGTTTCTGCTGGGTATTGAGGGGGGGGAGCGGGAGGGGGTGGAGTGGGTGGTAAGGGAGGGGGTGGGGGCAGGGGGGAGAAATGAACCAAGCCTTGTATGCACATATGAATAATAAAAGAAAAATGAAAAAAAAAAAATTAAAAAAAAAAAAAAAAAAAAGAAAACTTTTGGTATTACTTTAAAACATAAGCAAGTTTCAAATGTTTCCTGAATTGAAAACATTTTTTCGCAAGAAATGCTTAAAAGATCAATGGATACACAAATACATTTGTGATCTTATGTACAGATATATATAGATATATATGTCTGTCTGTTTATCTCTCTATTGAGAGAGAGAGAGAGCAAGAAAATAAGGGATAGTGGGCCTCTGTGAGGCAACTTTGGGGAGGCATTTGTGTATGAAAACAGCACAACAAAATGCATTATAAGCTGTTGATTGATAGGGAACAGAGTGATAGATAAGGAGACAGTAATGGAGGGCTAATTTGATTAAAGTACAATATATACATGTGAAATACCATGGCAAAAACCCGTTGAACAATCAATATACACTTTATAAACTGAAGGACAGGAAGGTCAAACAGATTCTGTCTAGGGGAGAGTACTAGTGGGAAGTGGGAGGGCAAACAGAGAGGGTGAATATAGTTGATATATTTTGTGTAGATGTATGAAAACAGCATTAAAATGTGTTGAAATTGTTCTAAGAAAGGAGGAGGGGAATGAGGGAGAACAATAGGGGAGTTGAATCTAATTAAGATACATTGCAAACATATATATAAATGTCACAATGAAACCCAACTGTACAACTAATATATGCTAATAAAAAATAAAATAATGAAAAAGAAATTGATGAATTTTAATATTATCTTTAAAAGCCAGCTATCTCTATTGAAAACAATTACTTCATACTCCAAAGCTGATTTCAATTATTGTCTGTAATACACACACACACACACATTTACCGAAGGTTGCCCCATTTTGTATTTTTGTGTATAGAATTTCAGCTTCTCAGACAGAATATCATTTCCTAGAGATGACAACTGTTATCTTCATAACTAATACTGTGAATAGTATCTGTCAGGTTTCCACAAATGTTTATGGAAATGCAATATCTTGGCCTTATTCCAGATTTTGCCCTAAATTTAGAACTGTGTGTGTCCATACAAACCTATATATAACATTTCATTTGTCATATAGGTAAGTTTACTTACATTGCTATTATTGCACAACTAATCATTTGTTAACCTTTAAAAATTATTATTGGGATAGATCTACATTTATCAGCCCATAGTCTACTATGTATTTATTTATGAAATAATATTAATATATTATTCTACTTGGAAGTGCTATCTGAATCAGCAAAGATAAGTTATAGTCAACTGCAATATTAGGCAACTGTACTGTATTACCTTACAAATGGAAAACCTAGGTATGATAGTAGAGTATCCCTTTGTCCTTCAGATAACCCTGCTCTGGTTTCTTTTGAGAAGAACTCTTCTTCATTCCTTGGTTCTTATGCTTCAGAGAGGGTATTGCTCCTGACTGACGAAGAAAGTTCCCCAGCCCAAACCAATAGGATCTTCATACACTTACTCATAAACCAAGTGACATTCATATACTAAGTAGTAATAATACTTTCAAAACCAATGAGAATAGATGGGTATGGAGTGTCTAGAAAAGTTATTCCTATTTTTCCCATAAGAAATTTGGAATGGAGAGAATGAAAGGTGAGTTCATTCCAGTGTCATCACAGCCAGGAGAAGTGATTATCTTAAAAACAAATCAACTTGAAGAGGAACTGAGCCAAGAGATAGGAAAAAATATCTCATATCATTTACTTTCTGGCCTACGTATGCTTCATACAAAAACCAAATACCCAATTTTCTTGCTTTTGAAGTGTAGCATGTTAACTGCATACAAATGGCTAAATAAACTTAATATTATTATATTTTTTGATGTTTATGAACCTAACAAGTAGGTTTTTCTCAGAGTTGTCCGTAGCTTTCCCTATGTTTTACCAAATCTTTTAGTTAAATAGTTTAGACGCCATACCTTTTTTTTCCTATCTGATTAAACATATCAGGCAACTATTTGCTAGTATATTCTGGCAGTAGTGAGTTTGTAAAAATATTTTTGTGTATAGCTTCAAATGCTTAGTAAGCATATAATAGTGTTTTGTTCCTAGGTAATTTCTCTTAGTAGTGTCACGTAAATCTAGAAATGAAGATGTGTCTGTAATCTGAGATCAGCCTAAGAATTGCCTCTGTTCAATATACACTTGAGAAAGGGAAATGGATTTTTGGTAAAGAAGTAGGAATCTGGGTTATTTTGGTGTATTTAAATCTATATTGCACTCTTACACCAGGTTGTGCCAACTCACTCTACAGTTAGAAATAGTATATATACTTATACTTATTTTGGTATTATATTTACATTTTATGTGGTCATCTCACTCATCAAATTTGTTCAGTTGCTTCAGGTAGACATTGTAGTAGTCATGTTTCTCTAGAGAAAAAGAAATGAAAGGAATATCTATGTATACATCTATATCTATACCTGAATCTGTATTTATACCTACATCTGTCTATTATATACATGTGGTATTTGATATGTGTATGAGTGACTGAATGACGGAGAAACAGACAAAGAGACAGAGAGGCAGACAGAGATGGAACGACTGATTTATTTTGATGATGAGATTAGCAAATCCAAAATCTATGTTGGCTGACAGGTTATAGAGACAGGGAGGACCCAGTGCTGTACTTCAGTTTTGAAGGCTATTTGCTGGCAGAATCTATTCCTGCTGAAGGGTGGGTGGTCTTTCTCCCAGTTAGGCCTTCAGTTATTGGGTGAGGCTCTCCCACATGAGGGTGGACACTCTTTTCTGTGCAAAGGCCACTGATTTTTATACTAATCTTTAAAAAATCCTCATAAAAATTTCTAGAATAAAGTTGATCAAATATTTAGGTACTGTGCCCCAAATAAGCTAATTCACCAAACCATCAAAAGTCCAACCCTTTTCAAATTGGCATCCACATGCATCTTATTGTTGTTTTTTTTTTTTTCTTTTTGGAGGTACTGTAGTTTGAACTCAGGGACTCATGCTTGGTAGGCAGGCACTCTACCACTTAACCCACTCTGCCAACCCTCATATGCATGTTGTTAAACTATGTTTAATCTCTGAATAAAGACAGTAACAAAGTCAGAGTTCTGTCTAACATGATATAACTATCTTGAGTAAAACCCAAAATGCACTAACTCTTTCCCCAGACAGGAGGCAAAGTCTTTGGTTAATGGTTCTCTTCTTTATATCCCATAACATAAATATTATAAGGGCATAAAAGAAGAAGGAAAATGAGGATATTTTATACATATACACACATTCATAACAAAATATTGAGTAAATATGCAAAGCAATTATAGCCTTTGTTTCTATAACTGGGCAAATGGTCATGTGTGCTGTTCATAACTACCTTTCATCCACTGTCATATTCCTTTTCCCTTTAGCATGCCTCTGAGCTGTTTTTGATTCTTCACCTTGTAGATTGATCAAAGGCATCATTCTTGAAGCATATGAAAGATTAGAAACCCTGGATATACTGCATTATTATAGTTTTCTATTGATCTTAATCATAGTGCATGGTAATAACAAAAAAGGCCCCTAAAGTCCTTGTATTACTTTCATTGTGGAACTTCAGTTCAAGTTCTTCTTGGAAGTCTAGACCCATCACCTCAGTAAGTGAACCACTAGTGATAATAGTGAATGTCACCTCTCCTATTTCCATCCTTGATTCCTAGACTCATGAATCCTAGCTATGGGAGATAGAACATCATAGGTTGGACTTTTATTCTGAACATATACAACCTTTTGGAAGATCAAAGAATGGTACCATATCAGGGACTCAGTGATTGGGTCCTAGCAGTGGCTACCATGTTGACCCTGGTGAAAGTCCATATTGCTGAGTTCATGCATAATGATCATGTCTAACAACATATCCTCTTTACTCATGAGCCATTTGGACAATGACAAGTGTGGTTGGGGAGATAAGCTGACTGGTAACCTTAGAAGGAATAATCTTGTATGCTTAATTATTAAATCCTCCTTGACTAAGTTTACCTCTGGTGAATAGTCACACAGGAACCGCAGGTCTTCGTGGTTTTTGCATATCCAGAGAGGTTTAGCCATGTGACTCTTCCCGAGCGTTCTTGGTCACCAATTTTCCAATCATAGTGTTTAAAAATCTAAGATGCAAGTCCAAACTTGAATAATAATACAATCAAACACCTTCTATTTCTCCTTTCAAGCAAAACAAAACAAAACAAAACAAAAAAAACAACTAAATGCATTGCTCAAAGTTCTTTACTACAGTCTTTCAGGGATGTCTCAGAAGGAAGTTGCAACAGTGTAGCTTTTTCAGATCACTTAGTAAATGGGCTAGAGTGACTACAGTATATAAGTATGAAATATATTGACTCCAAAATCCAGACAGGACCCTTAGACACTATTCCTCTGTTTCAGTTATAGGAGGGGACAGATGGCCAGATGCAAGAAATTTTCCTTTACCTAAGAAAGGATATTGTAATAACCTCCAAACCAGTGGACCTGCAGAAATTTCACAGGGGGAGAAAGTCCCTGAATTTCAGTCAGATTTAGTTTTTACACTTTGATGTATAAAATTCTTCCCTGAAAGTTTAGAGTAGTAGATATTTCTTGTTCTCTAGTTTCAATGAGCATAATATCATGAACAGGGGACTGGGCACAGAGGATCATGCCTGTAATCTCAGCTACTCAGGAGGCAGTGAAAGGGAAAGTACATGGTTCAAGGCCAGCCCAGGAGAAAAGTTAATGAGATCCTCACTCCATCTCAACCAGCAAGCTAGACATGGTAGTGTATATCTGTAATCACAGCTACAGAAGAGGATTGCAGTTTGAGGTCAGCCCAAGGCAAAAACAAGACCCTATCTGAAAATAAACTAAAATCAACAGCAAAAAAAAAAGGTCTGGGGGAGTGGCTCAAGTACTAGAGCACCTGCCTTAGAAGTGCAAGTCTGTGAGTTCTAACTCCAGTACCACCAAAAAGTAAAGACAAATAAATAGTGACATAGGGTTGGAGAGTTCCATGATCCTCAGGTAGGAATGTGAAGGTGTATTTCTAGACATGTTAACAAAAAGCACCTTGCTTCTGGTGGTCTTTATTAGCATTAAATGTCGGGATGTGTGAATTTACTTAATCAATGAAATCACTTGAGTATACTTACAAAGGGTTCTGTCCACTGAGCCTTCCCAGAGTGGGTGAGTAGATTTGCCACTGCAGCATCCCTTAGCCTTTAATATCTTTTTTTATTCGTTTATTCACATGTGCATACATTGCTTGGGTCATTTTTCCCCGCTACCCACCTCCTGCACCCTTTTCCTCCCTCCCCTTCTCAGTTCCAGGGAGGTCCTGTTCTACCCTTATCACTAATTTTGTTGAAGAAAAGACACAAGCATAATAAGGAAGACAAAGAATTTTTGCTGGTTGAATTAAGGATAGCTATACAGAAATATTCCTAGCATTGCTTTTATGTACCTTAATATCTTCACTTATAACAAAGCAAGGCAGGTCTGGCATTTCAAATTCATTCATTGTGAGCCCTTTTGGGTTCCTGTTTCACCTCCCACCCCATACACACATGCACCCAAACTCTTAGAGTTCTTTTAAACTTCCTAGTATGCAACTGTGAATGCAAAATCTCTAATTCAGCTTTATCCAACTTTAGGATCCTTCCACCATTTTCTGATACCTTTAATATCCATTCCCATGCATGGTCTTCAGTTTATAAATGAGAAAAATCAAATAGCTATTTTGAAATGTAGTGCTGCTCCTTGCAGGTCATATATTGTATCTCACATTTACAGACCTTTGGAGACTTGCATCTGGTTATAGGTCTAAAAGCAAACAAAGGTGATGAAGCCAGAGGTACTCACTAATTTAACTAAAGCAACTGACTCAAGGGACACTCTACAGTATTCTGGCACAAGGTTAATCTTCTCAGATGTAGGTAGAGTGACTTATACTGGTAAAGGCTCATTAGAATTTGGTGCTCAACCCTCTGCATCATGACTTTTAGCTAAGGCTCCATTCCAACTTTTAGGATCTGGTTCCTTCACCATCAGTTCCCTCACTTTAATAGCAGACACTTCATGAAACTAAAAATTCAATTTGCATTGTAATTCAGCCACTGGCAGGATAAGATTCTGGGTTTGATTTTCAAAAACCTCAGCCCTGTGACTATAGGAAGTAAGTTTGTTTTTTAGGGCAGTCATAGAAGCTTTTGTACAGTGCTAGAGCTGAGAACTTCATCCTTTTCTTTTTCTACTTTGTCCAGCAACATTTAGGATAACCAGCCAATCTCACTATATTCATTATTTTGGCAAAATGTTCCCAGCAAGCCCTTATGATGAAATTCATTAGACATAATTTATTTAATATTAACTTTCGCTTCCTCTGTGATAGCTTTGTGTCTGCTTACATGTAGTTACATTTTCCATTATTTGATAATTATGATTTCTACCATGGTTGACAAACTGTCTTGCTATAGAAACTTGTGAAGGTCATATTACCTTATAACTTTTATCCAGTCAATTGAGGGCTTAGAAGTCAACATTTGTTTCTCTTGCCCAAAGCAATTCCTGAAGTAACATAACAGAGATTGACAACAGCCCACAGGAGTCTGCCCTAAAATTTCCACAAAGGGTTTGTGGTTTTAATAGGTCATTGGCTAAGACCTGATGGAATTTTAAAAGGGCAAAATCTATGTCTAAGGAATATCTTATCTTAGATTTTAAAGTCTACACATTTTAAAGGATTCAAAATTATTTGAATTTTTAACTTTTTCATTAGTCTAGCTTCACAATATTTCAAGATACTATAAACACTGCATTAAAAATAACTAGAGTGAATTTAAGATTTCTCCATGTAATGATTCCCTGAGTTCATTACCTTTTACTAGAGGAGTGCTTTGATGTCACAGATAGGTGTAAACATCTAAACATCTAATATCAAGATCTCCTGGAGAAATGATTGCTTTCCTGGTGATAAACAGGCTTATCAAACTTTTATCAAAGTTCAAGGTATAGTTCAAGACCTCAAAAGAACATTGTAACTTCCAACCTTATGGAGGTGGATCTCTTGCTCTTTAACTTTTAATTTGTCTCCCTTTAATGCAATCTTTATAATATCTTCAATTTCATGATCTTGTGTATATAGAAGACTGCAGAAAAAAGTTACCTGGAAATAACTCTATCTCCTGCCCTGAATTACAGCATTTTCTCAGTCATATCACATCTGTGATTAGGTTAACACCTGCACCACACTTACACTGCTGAATTGCTGTTGCCTGTTCTGTGACTTCATGGTACAGAATACAGCATATGTTGGTAATTCTTTTATAATATGTTTGAAAATGTGCATACAAACGAATCCTCTTCAGGTGCAAGAGCATGAATTTATAGTGCAATTAACAGTTTGAGCTCACACCTGCTTTAAATACCATGTAGGCTTGTGTTTTAATTACAAGGTATGCAGGGAGACCATGCAGAGTCTCTATTCCATATGTAGTCTAAAGAACTGGGGCAGAATTCAGTTCCAAGTGGTGAGCTCTGTTTTCAAGGCCCATGCCTTTTAAATTTAAAAATATTCTTCTTATAAACAACTCAATTACCTAAAGATTAAAAATGAAACAGCAAATAAAAACTGATTAAATGATTGAATACTGAATGGCTAAAAAGTATGATAGAGTTTCATATCCAGGTAGAATTACATTGATACTTTTGAGTCAAATCTTTCTTGAATCTGTCTCTTATTTGTCTAATTCAACACATCTGATCTGAATCATAGACATGAAGTCAATCCTTTATTTACACTAGCAGAGTGTAAAAGTTATTATTTTTCCATATCTTTGCCAACATAAAAATCAACAAACTTAATTTTTGTCAGTTTTACAGTTATAACATTTCAGCTTTAATTGACATTTTTCCAGTGTTGATGTGGTTTTCATCTGGTGATTAACCATGCTGATTTCCACCTCCATAAAATGCCTGCTGTGAATTTGCCCAAATGACTTTTCTTCCAGCTTAAATAGGATTGTTCATCTTTTTGGTTTGAAGGAATATTTCAGACTCTGCATACTAATTATTTTATGGTTATGCTAAATAGCAAGTAGTTTCTCCAAAGTTATATATTGTCATTTAATCGTCACAGTAGAATCGTTATGTGAACAACAAAGCTTATTTTTGTATGTAGTAGTCATTAATATTTTCCTTAAAAGTATATGTTTTGAGTTTTTGATACATTACTCCAACCTGAAGACATAAAGTTGTATTTTTATTTCATGTTAATAGTCATAAAAATGTTTCTTCTTATCTTTTTTTTGTTGATATATTTGGAATTGACTTGTTTGTTTGGCATGAGGTGATGAACCAATTTAATTTGTTTCCTCAAACAGTCACTTTTTCCATTAATTGAGTAAAAGTTTCTGTTTTCTGACTAAATTGAAATATCACATCTGTTGATGCACAATAGCATATGTGTAAGCTGATTAGGTTTTGATCTAGTGGTCAATTTCCCTGTCCCTGAACCAAGGTATAGTGCATTATTAATTAAGAATGCTTTATTGAAAGTAGTTTTTATACCTTACTCCAAACCTCACATTCTTCAGGAGTGGCTTGGTTATTTTTTAATATTTTCTCCAAATATAGCTAGCTAAGGTTAACTTGTCCAACTATTATCTTTTAATGGGAGCTAAATTAAAACTATATATAATTTGAGGATAATTGGACCATTAAAACTATTTCTTTGTGTCATTAATATCATAATGATATTTTCAATCCTTATCCTTAAAATTATTATAAGACAGGGTCTCACTAAAAAACTCACTACTCAGAGATAATGTTATAATCTTAGGCTATTGGATGCAAAGTAGTCTCTAGCATGTGCTTTTTTTTCTTGCTGTACCAGACTTGAACTCAGAGTGTACACCTTGAGCCACTATACCAGTCCCTTTTGTGATGGGTTTTTTGAGATAAGATCTTCCAAACTATTTGCCCGGACTGGCTTTGAACTGTGATCCTCCTTATTCTGCGTCCTGAGTAGCTAGGACTGCAGGCATGAGCCACTGTCGCCCGGCTGCTCTTTTCTGAATGTAAACACAAAGGTCTTTGTTCATGTGGTTAAAAAAAAAAAACCAAAACTCCCAGATGTGGCTTCCTGTAGACTTTGGACCTAGTTTGAAAGACAGAATTATTAAAACCTAAAAAAGTTAATTAAGGACAAGTTCTCACTATGTAGTCCTTGCTGGCTTTGAATTTGCTGTGTGGTCCAGGGTGATCCTTGTGATCCTTCTGCCTCACCCTCACAAGTGCTGGGTTTATAGGTATACAGCACTATGTCTATATCTATAAAATTCTTAAATATCTTTGTTAATATTTATTCCTAGATGCCTTAGTTTTAGTTAACATTTTAGATGGTTTGAATATTATTTCTCATTGTTATTTTCATAGGTGCCATTATCTGATGTTATTAAATACTTTGGGTGAGGGTAATATTTCCCGACATTTTTGAGCTTAGGTTAGCTTGTTTGATGTATGTGTGATGATACTTCTAGGATGACATATTAAGAGCACGTGCCTGTTTTAGTCTGTTCTCTTTTCTCTCCAATAGCAAAATTTCAGATACATGATGCTTTCTCATTCTGGGTTCCAGCTTAAACATGGTAGGGAGAACACCATAGCTCATCTGCACAGACACTGCAAGAGGAAAGAGATCATATTCTGAGTTCTAAGCTACTGAGACTTCCCTGTTTTTGTCATTGCTGCATACTTTGACCCTGTGTTTTCTAACCTTATGTTTTTCATAATAGCACCCTTTCTTTCCAGGAGAGTTCGAGGTATTTTTTTTCAAGTAGAGTTGAGCTGAACTGGAGGCCAAAAACTACTGTAAGTATAAGAATTTATTTGCCAAGAACTATTTTTTTTTCCTTTTATGTGTAATATCATTCCAAGGTATTTTAACCTGAAAGATTTAAACAAATTTTGTCCTTTGGCACATCCGTACAGTTGATTTATGTTTAATGATGCCTTAAGTCTCAAAGTCTAATCGTTTAAAAAATATGCAAGCAAATATTTGGAAATAGTGATAGTATTTATTTTTCCAATATTTTTTATTTTAAGATAGTTATTTGCCTTTCTTCCTGACCAGAGTAGAATTTCTACTATAATATTGAGTAGAAAAGTGATAACTCTGTGAGTATTCCTGATTTTAAAGGATGTCTTTCTTATATCTTTAAATTTTATAAATATTTGCTTTATGATTTTTCCAGATATTGTATATCAGATTGATAAATTTTTATCTATGATAGTTGATTAAATGCTAATTTTCTGACCAGTGATACCCTAAAATGCTTTGGTATAAGTAAATATTTCAAGCTCTTGAGGAAATATTCAAAGACAATTTGACATGATGACACATTTTCAGAGCACTCAAGTCTTCATTCATTAGATTTTTAAAATTTTATTCTCAGCCAATTTTTTTATTTTAAAAAGTTTAAATTTGTGGAAAAATTGGAGAAGTTATACAAGATATAGCCACATACCCATACAATATTTACCTGCAGTCAACAAATGTGAATGCTCACTTACATTTTTTGGTTTCTCATGTATCTGTTTATACATCTTTATATATGTGTGTGCTATATATGTAGAAATATCTTCATATGTATGAGAACATAGACTTTGGAGATTAAACATGTACAACTAATTCAAATAGTTCAGCAGCTTTTAAATGGTCCCACGAAAATAACATCAACCACTTAATACTTTTTAAAAGAATGAATCAATTTGAATTTCATCAAATTATTTATCTGTTACTTGAAATTATTCTTTTCTTTTAATTTGATAATGGATGAATTAGATTTGCAATTATTCTAATAATTTTCAAAGTGTTAAAAGAAAATTATTGTCACCTGATTGAAAACTCACTGAAAGTATTTTTGAAGATAAACAGAAAAATAGCAGTTTTAAACAAGGAAAAATTATCAATAAATTTCCCAAAGAAAATAAGACTAAAGGATAAATTTCAGGAAGAATACAATACAACATACCAAAAGAAAGATCCAAAATATAGGAAGAAATGCTGTGCAAAAATGTCATCTGTGAGCTGGGCGTCAGTGGCTCATACCTATAAACCTGCTACCCAGGAGGCAGAGATCAGGAGGATGGTCATTGGAAGCCAGCCTGGGCAAATAGTTCTCAAGACCCCATTTCAAAAATACCAACACAAAAATGGGCTGGCAGAATGAGTCAAATTGTAGAGCACCTGCCTAGCAAATGTGAGGGCCTGAGTTCAAGCCCTGGTCCAACCAAACCAAGACAAAACAAAAAACAGTAATTTGTGTTTATTTAAACATTGAATTATAAAGCTGTAGGAAAATGTTAATATATGAATTAAAACTCGATGACAGAGGTACTGGCCAAAAAAAGTATGTCAGGCAATTTGGAAATTTTGAGATACAGTGACTACCCAGATGAACATTAAATATTCATCTTTAAACTAAAAATGTATGTCAGGATTGCTACTATACTCATAGAAGAAATAAAGCCCATAATTTCTAGATAAACAGAGGGAAAAATATTAACCAAAAAGCAGACTCTGAAGAAGAAATATAATAGAAAATGTTTAAAAATTAGCAAACTATGACATAGTTCAATAATACTACAATTAAGTAAATGTGTTCCTCAATGAATTTTAATGCAGAATATCTATAAACCTCTTTCAAATGAGTAAGGAGGACAAACTGCCTAAAATAAAGTAAAAACAAACCTACATCCAAGAGAATATGAGGAAGCATTTAACAGAAGATGCATCTGAGAGGTTGAACTACAAATAGAAGCATGTCGAACGTGTTATTAATTAGAGAAATGCAAAATATGACTTACATTCCTTTCACTTAATATTCATGTAATAGAGCAAATAAAACATTTGAATTTGTATGTGATATACATTCTATAACTCTATATTATGATCATTTGCAAAAATACTTTTCTACAACTTAGCAAATTGGAATATGTGCACGCAGAAGGAAGGACTCAAAATTTATTTTCATAGGAATTCTTCCTAGAAAAATACTTGCCTATGTGTATCAGGAGACAAATTGAAGGAAATGCAAAGAAGCATTCTTTTGGAATAGCAAAAAAATGGAAGAAATGAAAAATTCTAAAATCTGTCAGTAGACAAAAGGATAAAATGATTACAGTATTAGTATATAATGAAGTACTAATACTAAAAATAAATCAGCCACTGATGTATGCATCAACATACATTTTCTTGTAATATGTTTCATATGATAAAAGCTTACCACTGGAGAATGTATTTAGCATTATTCCCTTCATGCAAATTTTTTTAAAAAGCAAAATTTGAAAAAAGATGAAAAGTAATTCACATGTGTACAGAAAACACATAAAAATGTAAATAATGATTAGCATAAAATCAGAATGTTAATTTATTGGTGGGTAGAAAATGCAATCTGGTAAGTCCTCAGAGCAGGCTTATCAGTTATTATTAATATTCTACTTTTAGGTTGTGTACTATATGTATATTTCTCTGTCTCCACATTTGTACACATATAAAATATGTAAAATTCTTGTATATCATAATCACCTATGAATATCATAAACTCTTCTATACATTATTTTTTCTTTCATTTGAAATAAAATCTTTAAGAATGTAGCTATGCTGAATCAAGCAAGCAATTATACTACATAGCATATATGTGATACTTGTTTAAAATCCCAGTTTGGCAAATATTAATGAACAAGATATCAGTGAAGAATATGTTTTGAGTATTCTAAAGTGAAGCTGACAATAATGAGACAACACCGAAGTAAGAAAAATCAAGAAATGGTGTAGATGTAATATTTAGAGACAGATTTGGCCTCTTCACACTTGACTGTTCTGGAGAGACTAACAGATGGTCCTACACACAAGAGTGATTACAGAAGGTGTTCTGACAGTGCTTCAGAAGCCAGGGTTTGTAGTTCCACTTTCACAGGCATTTCTGCAACGTCAGCTTCCAGAATGTGGACAATATAATTCAACATTTATTATGTTATGTAAGTTAAAAAACATTTGTGACATAAACAGTATTCTCAATTTACAATTAAAATCCTTAAAACTGAGAGAGTTAAAGTTACCAGCTCAATGTTGCATTGAACGTAGTAGGGTCTGAATTTCAACCTCTGCCTCCTTATCATGGCTCTGTGACGTTATGACATTGAACTCAGAATCATGAATTTTGAGATGAATATCTGGAAAAAAAATTCATCCGCCGGTGTTTCAATCTCTATCATTTCTGCTTCTATCATTTTAGTGTAGATATTACCATTTCATTTCAAGGTTAACTGGCCCTTAAACTTAAAAAAATGGCCAAATTTTTAGTCTAACTTAATAGATTATATGAATAATTGTCCTTAGCACATCTTAACCACACTTTGTCATAGTTATATATGTGGAGACCAAATGATAAAAAGAAAAGGAAAGTAGATATATTTCCATCAAAGTCAAGACATTACTAATGTTTGAGAAGAACCTGAAAGAACAGTTAAAAACTAACTGATCTCTTAAGCATTTTTGTCATTGAATTGACACCTCAAAAAATTAAAACAAATGAATCAAATGAATCTTACAAAGATACATTTTCAAAGTTGAACATAAAACTTGTGACAAAGAGGATCAGAAAAGAAGATGAAGTTAGGAGTGAGGGCAGAAACCAAAATCTCCATTCGGCACAGAGTTTAGCAATATTTCCCCAAAATATATGATTGTCTTGAAACTGTGAATGCAACTTTATATTCAAGGTAAGATGAGATTCTACTGGATGAGAATGGGACTGGAGGACAAATCCAATGTGACTGGTGTCCTTATGAGAAGAGGGAAATTTGGAAGCAAAGACAAAGACAGGAGGGAGAAAAGTCATGTGAAGACAGAAGCAAATATTGGAGTCATGCATCTGCAAGTCAAGAAAAGTTAGATTATGTGCATCCACCAGAAGCTAGAAGAGCCAAGGAAGGATTTCCTTCAACCTTTGAAAGGAGCATGGCCTTGTCAGCATCCTGATTCCAAAATTCTACCTTCCAGATTTTGAGAGAATAACTTTCTATTTTAAGTATTCCAGTTTGTGATAAATTGATAATTTGCTATGACAGCCTAGGGAATGAATATAAATTATATATGCAGTACTTTAACTTTGTATAATGTATCTCTAGCATTTATACACCAATTCAACAAGTTCAAGGCAAATTTCACTGAATGGAGAAATTAATTCAGAAACAAACTCATTTGTGTTCTTTAATTAGGTCACCAGCCTGAATGTAGGACAACTTTGTACTGGGCTCTCTTCTAATTTCTTTTTTTTTTGTTTGTTTTTGGTTTTGTTCCACAGCACTGGGGTTTGAATCCAGGGTCTCAGGCTTGCTAGGCTGGTGCTCTTACAACTTGAGTCATTCTGCCAGTCCTCTTAGACTTTTCTTAAAGACAAGTTCTTGCCCAACTAAATGTTTATAGTATTTTCCTGTACAGAGTTTTGAAAAAGATAAGGTATTTGCTTTTGTTTCTGCCTGACCATATTGCTAGTCTGTTTGCTATTTTTTCAAGACTTGAATTCAATGGACAATTTTATGTCTCCTTAAACTCTCCTTGGGAGAGTTGAGCAAGGAGACTGCAGGAGACATTCAGAGTGGGGAGACTGGGAGGCAAGAAAATTGTGATATAAGAAGATACAGATTTGGGGTGAATTTGTCTAAACAGGTAAAGTAAAATGCACAAGTGTAGGAAAGATATAGGAAGAGTTCCTCAAATCAGGCACCCTGGGAATTTTACTCTCTCATTTTGACCAGTCAAAAGAGTAGGAAGATGGATATAATAATATCCCATTATGTTCAGCGGAGAGGAATAATGAAGAAATGAGAGTAGCAGAGAGGCATGTCAATCTAACATCACACCAAAAAAAAAAATCTCAAAAGAGACATTCAAGTCTGCCTAAGTGCGTATTGTATGAGGCCAAACCAAATCCACACGAACAATTTATTGGCAAAGATAGGTCTGAAGAGATTAATCATTGTTCTGAAATGAATATTAGAATTGTGGTAATGGCTAGTATTCATAATTGACAAAAGAACCAATTAAACATGAAGCATAAGAAGAAATGTGTAGTTCTCAGAATTTCCAAAAGAGCCAGTTTGCCTGATGGATTTCCACCCAAGACAATTGCTGCTTGTTCCTAAGACTCTTTCAATGAGGACCACATCAGCCCTGCAGCTGGCCATAAATATTATATTTGTAATTGCCGATGTTGGGCTCCAAGCTACATGGCTACTGCCTAAAGCCATTCACATCTGATGCTTAGGATATAGATTCTGTGTGGCACCTTTTACCTCATTGAGCCAGAAAAACTTATGACACACCTGTTCTGTGTATTCCAGGAAGACTGGAGACAAGCATTTCTTCCTAATTCCTTAGAAGATAAATCACAGTATGGGAAATTTCTTAACAACAGAGGTGGTCAAAATGTGAAGATGAGTACAACACATGTGCCTCCATTAAAACCTTCAAAATGTATGTCAACACCGTAAAAAGATCTAATTCCTCATGATCAGAGGAAAATCAAATTCTGAAAATCGTTATATTATTGAAATTAGAAGAAAATTAAAAATTTTTAAAAGACAGCTCTCAAAATGTGGCCTCTTTAAAAGATATGTCAGAAGTTGCTCAAAGAAAAAGTACGGTTACGACAATTGGTTTAGGGCAAAGAAAATTCGCAAAAATGTAAATATTCAATATTGAAATTAAAAACTGCCATTAGTATAGTAAAGGCAGCACTGGCTTTTAGAAAACTGAAAAAGTAACAAAAGTGATAGTTTCAATCAGGGTTCCAGCAATAAATACAACATGTACTCAAATAGGTAAATTGAAGAGGTTTTATAAGGCAAAAATATAGTCTGGTGTAAGAAAATCAAGAGTCATACCCCAAGTCTACCAACATATCCATGCTTTGGCTAAAGAGGAAAGAAAACAACATGACTCTTGAAACCTGTTCATCAAACTGCAACTAGGAGCTCTAGAGCAAAGGAATTCAATGATAGAGGTCTAATAGGGCAACATTCTAAGCTGCAAAGAATTCTTTTGTCTAAAGAAGTTTAGACAAAAGTGGAAAATGATCCTAGAGAAATCCAGCACAGCTATTAGCATATGGAAGGAAATGAAGAAAAAAAACCCCAAAACTACTAACCTTGAAAATTGTAAACATAACTACATTGGCTGATTTATATGTCACATTTTCATTCATCAAATCAGGAATAAACCTAAGAAATCGATGGTATTGTTCCCTTTTAATAATAATAAGAAGAAAATGATTAAAATAATTTGTCCAAGGTCACAGATCATACAGAAAAGTCTACATGATTTCCTCCATATCCCTGATCCACTCTTTTTTTATATCTTTCATCAGACCTACTTCATGTTACAAAATCACCTCTCCTCCATACAGTTATATATCCCAGGTCAAGATCATCTTATTCTGAAGTTCCAGGAGATAGACCTGACTGATCCAAATCTAAAGAAAGTACTTGATGGAATTCCTTTGCTGGTTTATTGTCTTAATTGTGGGACTGAGTTTCTCTTTGCATATCTCTTGGTTTCTCTAATCATAGGTTATTGATACTGCATAAACAGTCCTGCCCTCACATTGACCTGATCAATAAAGAAATTATCTTATATAACTGGGAGTCCAGAGGTAGAAAGTTTTCTGGGTGAACTTTATCAAATGCTCAATGATGTCCTTTAGGATGTAGGTCTTTTCTGTTCCTTGTCTGCATTGGATTTCACCATTATCTTCATTCTAGGGCTGTTTTCTCTGTAGTCAAGACAGGGCTGCCTGTAGTAAGTGAAGCCATATGTTTTGTTATTCAGGTTGAGAAGAAATGTTCTTCCCAACACATAAGCAGAGTATCAGGTCTTATGGAAATCACTGAGCTCTGTACATATTGCAGGGGCAACTTAAGAAATTTTGGGGATGGTTAGAGGGACCTATGTAGAAACCAGAGAACAGGGCACGTCTGTATTTGGAGAGTAATCTACTACTAGAATCCTAGTCATGTGAGACAACAAATTTCTTTATAGAGTATTACTTTTTTTTGTGTCTGTAGCTTTGTTATTTATAGCTAATAGTATACCACAAACACTATTTGCTTGCTACACAAAAATTATAAGTGGAAAATCCAGAGATCCAAGTCTATTTGATTTCTCTGCTGAACTTTTAACCAGAATGCTATGATTTGACAAGTGATAAGAATACAAAGAAAGCAGTTCAACTTAACAATTTTAAGTATTCCCAAAGAAGAATCCAAACCCGTATTAGAACGTATGGCAATGTTCATATTTAAATAACATTTTCCTGGGTTTCAGAAAAGCTGACATTCAAAAAGACATACTAAATCATATTCAGAATTTATTTTAAAAGTTAAATAAGTGCAGAAATTGATAATTTTCTTTTCAAGTTATAAGAATAAACAAAAAATTTTGCAATTCTTCTTACAGGAAAATCCACAATTTGGAGTGGACTGTAGTTTAAATCTAAAATAATCACAACAATTTTTAAAAATCATTGAATCATTCAAATTCGCTTTTTTACATATCTCCAGGTAAATTCTTAAGTAAGTCAGTAAAACCTTACCAAATAAAAGAAGCTTCCCAAGGATGTCAAATAAACTAATCCTTGCTTTGCACAAGAGTCTGCCCAACTGGATTACTTGTGTCGCACCAGCTGCTGACTGACGATGTTTAGCAAATTAGTAGATTGACCAAAATGTTCAAAACCCATTCTTTTCCTTTTGTATGTGATAGCTGATTTCCTCATCCAAGATATTTAGTACACCAAAGAGATTTTTGAAGTTTATTGCTAGCTTTCATTTTTTTTTTGTTTGACAACATAAACATCACTATGATCTTTATGATTCACTTGCTAAGACTTAAGATGGGAGCTACCAAGGAAAGTTTTCAATCAACACTGACTGTATGTGTCTCAGAAGAACATCTAAGACAAAGCAAAAGTTCTTTAAAACGCCTCGCTCAGTTCAAGAGGCTTAGTGCCTGAGGTAAAGATCTTGTTCTAATGAAGCAGAAATTTTGCTTGGTGTAGATGTTATATATGAACTGATTTTCCTCAGAGACCCCCAGGGAGATAACAATGGCCACATTAGATTCTAGGATTGAGAATCTAATAATTCTCAATAATTGTCCTAACTGAATTAACATTTGAAATAAGAAGGGTGGCCTTATTTCCTCCATTGCTAGTCTTTTCCTTTCATAAATTCAACACCACATTCTCTCTACCTATTATGCTCCCTAGTTCACTTAAAATTTTCACTTTCTAGTTCAACCATGACTCTGAAGATACCACTCCTCTCCTATACACATGTCCAACAGCCAGCAAACTCTTAATCTTTAAAGACTATGTGCATAACACTCTTTCTGTTCTTCTAGGGAAACTTTATTTCAGATCATCTTGCAAAAAATTACCATTATTGTTTAACTGTATCATTACTATGCTATAAACTCCTTACATATGATGCTACTATGTTCTATTATCTCTATTTCCAAGACCTAGCACACACCTTGAAAGTTAGCACATTTATTATCTTGAAAAGCATGTCTTGGAACCAGAAAGAACAGATTTATAGATTTATTCAAAAGTTACTGAATCTTTCAGGGTTGGATTTATTCATATTTGCTTTTTATTATGTTTATTCTTTAGCTATTCAATAGTTAACCAGGTATATTAAAAACTTACTATGAGTCATTCAGATTATTTGCATATATATATATATATATAATTTTGACTTTTATATTTATGTACACTTATATATAATTATATATTTGTATAATTTGAAAATCATATAACAATATGTGATTATACATATAAAATCACTTATAAATAAGACAAAATTATCTAGCATATTACAGGTGGCAAAATTATTGGAATAATGAAGATCAGAGAAAGGGCTAATAGAAAACTTAGGATGTGTGTGGCAGGTAGTGATTTTACATAAGGTTGTCCAATCAGTCTCATTGACAAGGTCCCATGCAAGCAATGATTGCAAGTAGGCATGGATGTTTGGGGACTAGTGTTTTAAGCAGAGAGAACAACCAATGAAAAGCCCCTCAGGCAACATTATAGCTGGAAGATGAGTGGGAAACCCAGGACACTGATATATTTAAGTGTAAGGTACAAAGAGATGAGAGTAGAAAGGAAAACAAGAACTTGATTGTGAAGAACCTTGAGGTCATTAGAAAGGTCTGAGTTTTTACTCTGGAATGGTTAGAAAGGTTTGAGCAGAAGAGAGGGAGAGAGGAATCATTTTCCATTTCATTTGACTCTTCTAGTTCCTGTACAGATGCAGAGAGACCTGAAAGGACACATTTTCAGAAAAGACATGATGTTGAGTGGATTAAGTCATTTTCTATATTCTACAGGTGGGAAAATGGGCCTCCAGAATAGCTCAAGTCAAAGGGAGGAGCCTATACAAGAGTATGATCATTTGGTGTACTTATCTCATAATTGACCTTCCATTTCTTTGCTCCTGAGTAAACAGAAAGTTGTCAACCCTAAGAGTAAATATCAGCTGCAGAAGGAGGTATTGAAAGTGTGAGGGAAAACCAAAAGGTAAGAACTAATCACACGAAGGAGAAAATGCATGAGTGAACATTGTATACCTGCTGGGCAGTGTTAGGTCCACTTGAGATTAGTCATGAATTTAATGTGAATATAGTCATCATTACTTTGTGCTTTTCTTCAGTCACATTGAACTGTGTGTATCCTGTAAAATGCAATAGACAGAGAGTTAGATTTTGACTCATGAAAGTACAGCAAGTGAAGGGAAATAAGAAGTGTAGTTAAAGAAAGGCAATTAGAGTGGTAGTTAATTGAAGAATGAGCTAAATTAACTTTTTATTCTCTGAAATGCAAAAAGAATGGTACATTTCCCTATTATTCATTTAAAAATACTTGATCAATTTAAATTAATGTATTTCAGCCCATGATATTACAGTAAATCCTATGAGTACTCATTACTTATCTGATATTTCTAATAGCCTTCAAGTCCTTTGCCTGTTGAAGAAAATCTCAAAGGAATATTAGATTTGTCTTAGATGCTAACAAATATGTAACCTTTGTCCATACTCCATATATGAAATAATCTTCAATCTTTAATAACTTCCTTTCATAATTAAAACTTGGGGATTGTCTTTCATAGCTTTCCCAAATTAGTTTAGCAATACAGTAGAATGAATATGAAAAATAGTTAAAGCATCTCAAAATAGAGTCACTTTTGCAAAATCGATGTTAAAACCTGCCACTTTGCCCCAACTCAAGTCAAATATTATTGTCTATAAATTTAAAGAGTTTTCATATCATGGTGTTGAAAGTCATTGTCTGAGGGCATCTTTTGTTTGGAGTTTAGGACTGACCTACTCAGAGTGCTAGATGAATTTGACTTCTCTGGATAAACCTTTAAAGTGGTTCTATCCACTCAAGATAGCATAGAACATCACAATACAGAGGAACAAACAATGAGAGCTTCTTATTAAGAGAATCAGAATCTTGAACTGCAAGTGAGGCACAGATGGAATAAGCTCAAAGACAGGAGAAAAACAAGCAGGTGGAAGAGGCTCAAAGGCATCCGTGTGCCTCTAATAAAGTTACTAAAAATTGGCTAATTACTTTGTCATTGCAGTAACATTTTGGAGTATATTAGGTAATGTCTACATTGTTACTTATAGAAAAGCAACTTTCTAAAAACTATGCTCTAGCCACTTGAAAGACTCATATTCCACAAAGTATTAATTTGATTTATACACTAAAGCTTAATTTATTATAGACTATCATATTATAACTACAAAGCCTTGAATTTACCTACAAATATTATATTAATGCCCAGAATGTGTAAAGATTGTTAATTTTTGTCTAGCATAGACACACCAATAATAATGTGATACCTGTAATATTGCAGAAAGCTTATCTAAAGCAAGAGACATTGGAAATTATTAAAGTTTTAAAAATTCCTAATTCATGAACAAAAGGCATGAAACTCACTATAAAAATGACATGGATGATAAAGTAATTGCCTTATTTAAGAATTATGACATGAACAGGAAAGAAGGAGAAAGAGGAAGAGAAAGCTTACCACAGTGATTGTCTTTTATAACAGGCATTAGAAAAATTATAGGCAAAGAACTGGTTTCTTTTCTGCTCCATGAATTATAATTTATATGATTTGATACTGCAATGTTTTTAGATCAAGCATACTTGATCATTTTCCTCATTTGTACTTTTTTCTGCATCCTTGCCTGATACTTTTTATCATTTAATTACCTTATCAATCACTTTTTCCCCTTTAGTTCTTAAGTACTCCTGAAAATCATCTTCATAGTGTTGGAAAGCAAAATTGATTTACTCTCCCTCTCTCTCTTTTTTTAACTAGGAAGGACTGAATCCAATAAAGCTTAAAATTATATATTAGATTTTAACAGAATGGTTGTTTATTATGCTTTCTTTCACCTTTCTAGCTTGTAATGGTAAGAGTCCACTGTAAGAAATATAAATCAAATAACAAAAATTAAAATGTATATATTATCGCAAACAGAAAAAAGAAACTGAGCTTCTGTCTAGTAGAGTAATTTCTTAATTAAATCCAGCCAAGGACAGCTAATGAGGAACTTGAGATAGGCACATATACAGAGACACACAGACACATATAGACATACACAATTAATGATTCAATAAAATTATATCTGGGTGATCTACTATGGCGGTTCATAGTCAGACTTATAAAGAAGTAGAAGCAAATGATCTTAAATACTTACATGGCCACCAAGCAAGCATGTTATTTTTTTTATTATTCAATATTAGGATACATTTGGATGATTCTGTACCAGAAATGATAGTGGAAATAATTACTTCATGTGTTGGATTTATTTTTTAAATATCAGACATTGTAGCTGCTGAAGGTACCAAAAAAAGATATATTTTAGTGGATTTGCTTTCACTGTGCCCATGTGATATTATGGGCATTTCAGAACAGAAAATAGACTTTAGAGACAAACCAGTACAATCCAAATAAAGTGTTGGGTTTAGTTAATGGTAGCACACCAATGTTTGTTCCTTAGTTGTGACAAACATGCCATAGAAATGTAAAATATGAACAACAGGAAAACCTGGGTGAAGGACACAGGGAACTCTCTGTACTATTCTGTAACTTACCTATAAGTTGAAAATTCATAGGATTCACAACTGTAAAGCCATTTTAAAAAGTAACTAAAGTCCCTGAAAACAATCTGTCACTTGTTATATAATAGCAAATAGTTATCAGTATTGTCTCCTTGGAAAACAGGGAGCAATCCTGGTTAATATGTGGATATGACTGAGGGAGTTTGTAGGAAAATGGAAAAAGGGCCACTGTCTTCTTTTGCCCTAAGGGTTTAGATTTGAAGCAAAATTTAGAGAAAATAAAGAAGGACCAACAGTTCGCTCAGTTAGCAAAGACGGTTCTTGAATTTAGAAAGAGTTTCAATGTATTGAAAGCTGTTGATTAATGGAGGGGGCAAAGGATAGAGAAAGAGAAATACAGAGGTTAATCTGATAAAAGTACAATATTTGCCTGGGTAAAATACCACAGCAGGAAACCTTTGAACAATTGATATACACATAAAAGAGAGATGAAGGAAAGGAATCTAAAAATGGGTTCTTTTTAGGGGTTGGATACCAGTGGGAGGGAGGAGGGTAAAGAGAGAGGGTGAAGGAGGGTGAATATGGTCAATATACTTTGTATACCTCTATGAAAGTAGAACAATGAAACCCATGCTGCCATAACCTTATATCTTAGTTTTACCATTTAGTTCATTGTAATACTGTAAGCCTTATTTTGTCAGCAAGAAATGACCACTACTGACCCCACTGTGTAATTATAAAAGGATCAAATGCTGTAGCTTGGACCTGTAGCTTGTATGCTAAATGTTTTGTTGCCAGCCTGTGGCACTGTTGGGAGGTGGTGGAAACTTTAGAAGGTGGGCCTTGTGGGAGGAAGTTAGGTCACTGGGGGCATGCCCTTGAAGGAGATATTGAGGCTTCTGCCCACCTTGATTCTTTCCCTCCCAGTTGCCATGAGCTGAGAAACTTCCTCTACCACACTCCATTTTCTTACCACAGCCCAAAAGCAATAGGCAACTGACCCTGGACTAAAACATCCCAAACTGTGAGCTAAGATAACCTTGTCTTCATTATAAGTTATTAACTCTGGCATTTTGTCACAGTGAGGGAAAGTAGAAAAATATAATAAAAAAAAAGAAAAAGAAGTATTCAAAATTTTAAAGTGTAGTACAAATTTGTATTATTATTTAAATAATCAATAAAATGAATTTTTATTCTTTTTAGAAATTTAATATCCATCATAAATCCATCTCAGTCCATTCTAAGCAGGATATCATCTTGTAATGCATAACTTAATAACTATGAAAGGAAAAAAGCCATTTGATTTTAATATTTGTTTGTACTGTTTCATCAACTAGTATTAAATATCATTCATCCTTATAACTGTCCCAAGAAACAGTATGACCTTGTCTCTTTTGAAGTGCTTTGGAGGGTAGCTATTTTCTACCAATCATACCTGTTTTTAGTTTGTTTGTTTTTATTTCTAATCTTACTTGCATTTGAACTCAGGAGTGTACACTTGTAAGCAAGCACTCTACCACTTGAGCCACACTCCAAGCCCTTTTTGCTTCAGTTATTTCTTACATAGAATCTCCTGTGTTTCACCCAGGCAGGACTTCAACCAGGATCCTCTTAGTTATGCCTCTTGTGTAGGTAGAATTATGGGTATGAACCATCATATCCAGTGCTTTTAGTTGAGACAGCCATTTCAATAACTTTTTACCTACACTTGAATCCTCATCCGCCCTATCTCTGCCTCTCCAGTAGCTGGGATTACAGAAATGAGCCTCAATGATATTTTCAATGATAAACCCAAACAAGAATTCATTGTACCTCTGTTGTTTCTTGTTAATTTCAGATGAGGTTATCATGCCAGGATTCCTACATCCTTTCTACTGGTTCCTCAGTGGATGGACTTTCTTTGTTGGTATCAGAATAGAGATGCTAGACAAAATTTCCCCCAAATCATTCCTATTTTCAACACATTGCCATTGTATTTAAAGAAGTGCTTGTTAACTTAATAATACTTAAAAAGATTTTACTATATATCAAAAATCGAATGGCCTTTCACATACACAGACAACAATTGAAAGCTATTTTCTTTCTTTTCTATTCACCACAGGGATGACTTAGCCCCTTCACTTTCTTTTTTCTCTTTTTATAATTGAGAATCCTCATGAGTACAATGAAGCTCAGTGCTCTGTATCATTTTGTTCTTATTTTATGAGGTTGCTATGATTTCCATATATTTTTTCTATTAAGCTAAACAGACATAAGTCATTTAAGCTTTATTCACACCAAAACAAAAAATGCAAACTTTCAACATTATTTGGCTAGTAACCTTGAGGCTTCAATAACCAAATCTCTCTCTCTCTTATTTTTAATTCAGTCTTTATTTTTAAAGTATTCTTTTTTATCATATTCTTGTTGTATGGGGGTATACTGTGACATTTACAAAAGTTTTTACAATACAACACAGTTGAATTCACCCCTCTATAATTCTCCTTTATCCCCTCCCCTCATTCCTGGAATAGTTTCAACAGGTCTCATTTTTCCATTTTCATACATGAGTACATAATATTTCCATAATCCCCCTCCTACATCCTTTCTTTATATTCCTCCATCCCTACCCCCATACAAGACCCATTTTACATTCCTGTTCTCTGATTTTGAAAAGAAAGACATTTAAATTTGTTTAAAAATAACTATACAGGGTGTTTCTTGTGACATTTCTATGTATATGTGTATTATGACCCAAGTTGTTTCATCTGCTGTATTTTTCTTCTTTCGACCTTAGTCCTCTTAAATCACAAATATGCAATACCACTCTCGATAAATGTAAAATCAAGTATATGCAACACAGTTTTAAAGACAAAAACTTGTGCAAAGGGGGATATACATGCTGTATGGGTACATCCTATACATTTCTCTTCATGTGCATTGTTAGCTAAAATAGGACAATTGTCAATTTTCCTGAGATATTGGAGATGATGATGTTAGGGATTTATAACTGTAGATAAATGGGTTCTTCATACTGGAATAACAGGGAGAAAGTATTTTAAAGGGAAAAATTCATCATCATATTAAAATATTGGCCAGACATACAAGACATGGAAATAACTTTTAGCATTAAAAATAAAAGCACTTAAACATGAAAATAACACACTCTATGTTTCCAAGTGGCTAGAAGAAACGAATTTTAATGTAATCATCTTTCAAGAAATGATAACAGTTTAAGGTGGATGTGTCAGTTACACAGATTTCATCATTCTACAATGTGTACATAAACCAAACATCACGTAACACACTATACAAATACGTACACTTTTTATGCACCAATTAGAAAATAAAATTCCATTACAAAGTTTAAAAATCAAAAAAGGCAGATAAAGAGCTGGCTCAATGAAGCCAACTTCCATCCCAGCACTTAGAAGATTGAGTCAAGAGGATCACACATTCCAGGCCAGCCTGGGCTATTAGGAGAGACACCATCTGAAAAAAAAAAAAAAAAAAAGGCCGGGTGCTGGTGGCTCTCATCTGTAATCATAGCTACTTAGGAGACAGAGATCAGGAACATGGTGGTTCAAAGTCAGCCCAAGCAAATAGTCCATGAGATCTTATCTTGAAAAATCCCATCACATATACAAAAAAAAGGTTGGTCGAGTGACTCAAGATGAAGACACTGAGTTCAAACCCTAATACTGCAAAAAAAATGAAAATAAAAATAAACCTATTCAGTATTTTGATTATAATCTGTTTATAATTTTATCTTTAGATGATTTTAGAAAATGTAGGAAAAATTATAAAGATGAAAGTAAAGATCACATAAGATGTATTTTTACATACATGCACATTTTTTTTCAAGTTGGACTGTTGCTGCATTTCACTTGCTTTATCTTGGTTTTTCACTTAACATTCTTTTAGTAAATGCTATTCATTTGTAGTGGCAGTAGTTTTTCATGGTTAAAACTCTTCTTTTTTTCTAGTATAGGACTTTTTCTTTCTTTATTATTCTTCGTTATTTGAATAATGATTAATTGAGAAATTATACCACATCTTTTTACCATACCCCATCCACTGAATATTTCAAAGTACAATGTGTTATTTTGGAAAAAAATAATCTGTCTCTCCCAAGTTCCTTAAAGGCAAGTCTGTTCTTTTTTTGTCTCAGGACAACAACCTTAAAGTCATCCTTTTTCCTTTTTTTTTCTTCTTTGCCTCAGATCTAGTATGTCTTCCACTGCTACTCCAACAGTATCTTCCAAAAGTATTCAGAATTCAACCATTTCTCACATCTTTCCACATGCAAGCTAGAAATTTCATGTGATCTCATTCACATCATCTTTTGTCTAGAAAATGGAGACAGGACCCAAAAATGATGCAATACTTGAGTGTAACACAGTCATTCAAGTAACCTTTAAAAAACAGAAGTCACTGTGCTGGACAACTCTCTTCCTTCACCTACAATGGCTTTCCATCATTTTCAGAGTAGAACTCCAAGTCCTTCTATATCTGCAAGACCCTGTATGACCTATCATCTGATTACCACTGATGCCAAAATAAAATGACTGTTTCTGTTGACAATGTATCTATGTCTTCAGTCTTTCTCATTTTTTTGTTTTCCTCTGCCTGGGAAGCTGTTCTCCAGAATTCACATTAACCCACCTCATTTTACACATTTTCTTCAGTTCTCTGCACAAATCAGTGATCTTTTTCCTGACATCTTACTCAGGTAGAGTCCTCTGTCCATATCCTCTCTATACCCTAGTGAGATGGCATTTCTCTATTATCACAGCATTGTCACAAACTGAAGTTTCATATATCAGCTGCTGTTCTGATGATGCAGAGTCACTGGTATGTCATTTGCGGATGTGCAGAATGAATATAAGCTCAAGAAAAAAACAAATACATAAGTGAGCATTGTGTTATGGAGAAATCACGTAACTATTATCTATGTGACAAGGTACAAAATATACTATGTGCATATTATATACATGTTTTCCAAGTTTGTACCATATTCCAAAATTTAAACATTTCCAATTTTCATTTTTTGTTTAGATTTACATTCCCTACAGAATTTCTCATCAGCTAGTTCATGGATTTATTCATTTAAAAGTATGGATGGACTTCAGTCTTCAGTACAGTTATGTAACATTTTAATTTGTAGCTATACTATTTAATTAGTTTTCTTTTAAAGGATATTGGGAGCATATATAATTCTTTATTATGACAAATAGTGTCTTACTTCTCCCTACAAAATTATCCGTATATCTAAAATTTCTGAATTGAAATATATTAACAAATATTTCTGAGCTCACAGAATCCTATGAATTAGCACTCCAATTTGAGAATATATTGAAAGAGTTTTGTTTGGATGTTTCAAAAGAGCTTAGACTTCAGCAAATCTATATTTTAAAGGGATATATCTTATTTTAAATTTGCACTGAGTTTCTTTCAAATTATTTACACATATATGTAAAAAGTACAGTTGGTCTTCTCTGAATTGTTCATTTGCTGGTTAGATGCTATGATTTGAAATCCAAAATGCAGTGATATAGAATAGATAGGTCACTGTGAATTGTCTGTTTTCAAGTAACTCTTGCCAGTGGGACAGAAAATTGACAGAGCAGTAAGGCCTACCAACTTGTGTGTTCTAAGAAGGACATGCATGGAAAGCTCAAAAAGACTTCTGAATAAAGTGATAAATGAAAAATATAAAGATGAGTTGAAAAAAGAGGAAGAGGTAAGAATTATAAGGAGAAATGAAACTATTTCTCTATTATTTTATATGTGAATCTTTGTTGGTAACTTTTTTTCAGCAGTGCTGTGGTTTGAATTCAGGGCCTCTTGCTGCTAAACAGGCTATCACTTGGGCCACACTTCCAACTCATTTTTTTTGAAAATGTAATCATTTTATTGTAATAGTGTTGAAAGTCCTAACTTGTCTCAGCATCAACTCAATAGTTCAAAGTTTAGTTGGAAGTCTGTGATATCAAACAAGTTTTCTACTGCAAAGATCCAATGGTGCAACAGGTGTAAAGTACATGTTCCCATTCCACACTGGAAAAATAAACACCATGAAAGAAGTATCAGGTTCCAAGTAAATCTGAACCCTAACAGGGCAGACATTAAGTTTTAAAGCCTGAGAATACTCTCTCACTTCATGTGCTATTTCCTATGCACACTAGAGGGTTTGTACTCCCTTAGTTCCCTCTGAATGTCAGAAAGTCCTGCCCTATTTCTTTTCTGGGATCACACTGCAGTTCAACTCTGTGGGATTGCAATTGCACACTGGTGCTGGAAATTTTCTCATATGGGTATTGCATGCTGCTGATGGATTTGCTGTGCTGGGGACCAAAGGATGGCCCTGTCCATTTGGCAAGTCTCTGCCTGTCTTTGCCTCTAAGTATTTATTCATCATTTTGGGGAATCTGACTAGAAGAAGTTACATCTATTGCATTCTGTTCACCTGAAGCTTTTTAGTTTTATGAAGTCACATTTGTCCATCCTTTCTCTTAGTTGCTGAGCTACTGGGATTCTATTGAGGAAGTCCTTGCCTATATCGATCACTTCCAGAGTGTTTCCTACTCCTTCCTGTACAAACTTCAGAGTTTCAGGTCTAATATTAAGGCCCATGATCCATTTTGAGTTGATACTAGTATAGGGTGATAGATATGGATCTAGTTTCAGTTTTTTGCAGATGGATAACCACTTTTCCCAGCAACATTTGTTGAAGAGGCTGTCTTTTCTCCATTGTATATTTTTGGTGACTTTGTCAAAAATAAGGTGCGCTTGGTTGTGTGGATTCATATCCGGGTCCTCTATTTTGTTCCACTGGTCTTCATGTCTGTTTTTGTGCCAGTGCCATGCTGTTTTTATTGCTATTGCTTTGTAATATACTTAGAAGTTGGGTATTGTGATACCTCCAGCATTACTCTTTTTCTGAGTATTGCCTTGGCTATTTGCAGTCTCTTGTGTTTCCAAATGAACTTTAAGGTATATTTTTCAATCTCTGTGATGAATGTCATTGGGATTTTGATGAGAATTGCATTAAACATGTAGATTGCTTTTGGTAGGATAGCCATTTTTCCTATGTTGATTCTACCAATCCATGAACATGGGAGATCTTTCCACATTCTGCAGTCTTCCTTGATCTCTTTCTTCAGGGGTTTGTAATTCTCCTTGTAGAGGCCATTCACATCTTTTGTTAAGTTTACTCCTAGGTATTTGATTTTTTTGAGGCTATTGTAAATAGAATTATTTCCATATATTCTTTCCCAATTTGTTTGTTATTGGTGTATAGAAAAGCTAATGATTTTTTTTTAAGTTGATTTTGTATCCTGCCACCTTGCTGTAGCTGTTTATGGTGTCTAGGAGTTTTTGGGTAGAGTTTTTTGGGTCTTTAAGGTATAGGATCATATCGTCCGCAAATAGGGATATTTTGACAGTTTCTTTATCTATCTGTATTCTGTTTATTTCTTCTTCTTGCCTAATTGCTCTGGCTAGGAATTCCAGTACTATGTTGAATAAGAGTGGGGAGAGTGGGCACCCTTGTCTCATTCCTGATTTTAGAGGAAATTGTTTCAGTTTTTCACCATTAAGTATGATGTTGGCTGTAGGTTTGTCACATACAGGCTTTACAATGTTGAGGTACTTTCCTTCTACTCCTAGTTTTCTTAGAGCTTTTATCATGAAGTGGTGTTGGATCTTATCAAAGGCTTTCTCTGCATCTATTGAGATGATCAAGTGGTTTTTGTCTTTGCTTATATTGATGTGCTTTATTACATTTATAGATTTGTGTGTGTTGAACCACCCCTGAGATCATTCACCAAACCACCTGTTTGGTCTGCTGAAGGTCTCCCAAGCATGTTTAGAGCCACCAGCCGGCGGCAGTGTGGGGGTGGCAGTCCGCCTGTTCTCTCAGCGTATGTTGGAGTAGAGAAGCCTTCCACAGGCTAGGGGCTCAGAGTGCCAAAGTTTCAACTCTCCCTAGTGCTTCACCTCCACCAAGCTTGGCTCTAGCATCTTAGCAAGTTCCCTGATTCACGGAGCTCGAGCTGTCTGTGTCTGTGTCTCAGTCACCATTTTGGATCCTCCCAACTCATATTTTGCTATTTTTTTCTTGGTATTTTTTCAAGTAAGATCTCTCTTTAAGCCCAAATCATAATCCTCTTATTTACATTTCTTGTGTCACTAGGATGATAAGTACATGCCACCAGACCCAGTATTTTATTGGTTGAGATGGTATCTCAGTAATTGTTTTGCCCAGGGTAAGTTTGAACTATGATCCTCCTGATCTCTGCCTCCCAAGTACCTAGGATTACAGGTATGTGCTGTCATACCCAGCTATTAGTGACTATTCAATTGAGTCTGTAGGGTAGGGAACATTCAGGTGGATTTCTGTTTAAATGTGAAAAGAATCATCAACACTCCAGTGAAGACACAATGTCTTTTGGAACTTGGCATCTAACATTTTTCAGAATGGATGAAAATATTTTCATTTGAATGAAAATTGTCCCTCATCAGAAAGAAGCATTGAGTTTTTATTGGAGCCATTCAGTTGTTATTGTTGTTTTGTGGTAGCTTAAATATGTTTGGAAGTGTATGGACAGAGAAACCCAAGGGGTGGACTGTTAGGCTAGTTTTGCCTCAGTTCCAACTCTGCACTCCTACACCCTGCTCTGTTGTGTTGGGGCTAGAGGACACCCAATCTCTTGATATTTGAGTTCCCATAATATCATGTTAGTGGGAAGTATTAAAGGGAGAATTATTGGCAGGCAAGACTGATAACAAATTCCAATTTTGTTCTAGTCTTATGACTACTGATTCAGCACACCTCTAGGGCCAGCCTCTGCTAGGTAGTACCATATATGCCTTGTCTCAACAGAAGTCCAGGTACCAACCACCCTTAAGGAGTCTATCAGCAAGAGTTCTGGGATTCTCTCAGCTGCATAAGCACCAGTTGTTGTGCAGTTCTTTGTTGGGACATATTGCTTTTTGTTCCCTTAGAGTTATGAAGGGCAGTTACTTCCAACAGTGGCTATTTTCTGGACTTCCTTAATATTTTCATTATTCAGAATTCTCAAAAGAGACAGAAACAATATAATACATGCATAGGTGTAGTAGAGATGAATCATTAAGAGAATTAGCTCACAGTGCTATGGCAAATGGGTCACCTTCAGGCTGGAGACCTGAGGATTCCATAGTATGATTCAATCCAACCTCAAAGACCTAAGAACAAGGAAAGTTGATGGTACAATTTTCAGTTCAATATTGAAAGCCTGAGTACCCCAGGAAGGAGTGACCCGTTGGCATAAATCCTGGAGTCCAAAGGCCAATAAGCCTGTACGTCTGATGCCCATGGTAGGAAATGAGTGTGTCCCCCTCTCGGGGAGAGGTACCAATTTGCTTTCCATATTTTTTATTTCTACACTTCAGCAGATTGGATAATGCCACCCACATTGAAACCAGGACTTCCCTGCTTCATCCACTTGGACTCACATACAAACCACTAGAAACCCCGTCCCAGACACAGCTCCAAACAATACTTCACCTGAGTTTTAGGTGTTCCTTAATCTACTTAAGTTGACACCTAAAATTAACCAACATAGCATCCTGACTACTTCCAACATTTGACTAACCAATTCCCCATTTGCAATACCTGATTTGGTTTCTGCTTAATTCACCACAACTTTACTAATATAGATGGGATAAGATTTCTTTAAAAAGACATTACTGCTTAGCCAATTTATTTGAATCTATGCATAGGACTTAATGCAAACAAATAAAATTGTATTTCAAATATTATGTTGGCAGGATGAGATTTTGGGCAATTTTCATCAATTTATATCCCACCTTCATAATTAGGAAAATTAAAAAGCTATAATGTTGTATTAGTTGTTTGCCAGCACCCCCTATTTCAGGAAGGCTTTGATACTCCAGGTAATAATTTACAAAAAATATTCCATAGGTCATGTGCACTTGAATCCCTTTTGATGCCATTTACAAAAAAATCTTGGGTTTCTCTACGAAGCCACTGTATTTGGCTTGATATCAAATCTGATAAATCAAGTCTGGAATCTGACTTTTCACAGGTGCCTTAGGCAGGTGAATTTGAGATTTACTTTCTTAAGGGTGCCCATCTTGCTTAAGCACATATAAAGCTATACCTACAGACACATCTAACTGTGAACCAAACATTTTTGGGATGCAGGGCCTCATTCCTGCCAGGCAGGCATTCTACCACTGGAACTGTGTCCCCAGAACTTTTTGCTTTAGTTACCTTTCAGGTAGGGTCTTGTGCTTTTTCCTGGGGCCAGCATAGACCACCATCCTCCGGCCTATATACCTCCCATGTAATTGGGGTTATGGACATGAACCATCAAATCCAGCTTATTTTTTGAGAGAGGGGTCTCAATAACTTTTCACTTAGCATGGACCATAAACCAAGATCCTCCTGATCTTCACCTCCTGAGTAGCTGGGATTGTAGGGATGAGCCACTGTGCTTGGCCATAAATGGATTAGTAATGCAACTCCATTAGTCCATTTGTCACCTTCAGAAAGTTCTTTCTCCTGTAAATTGTCTGTATAATACACCGCACACTGAATGCTCCCATACAGGACACTGCTCTTTAATACCACCACACACAAAATTGTTTACATACTGACAGGCAGTTGTATTTATTTCCATTCATTATTGCATCACTTATATACATGAGGAAGTAAACATGACTGTAAACATGAGTTATTTTATAAAAATAAAGTTGGATACTTAAGGAAGGCTGCATAAAGTTCACTGCCCAAGTGGCTACTACAAACTCAGGTTTGGGAAAGAGATCTTAAAAGTAATTAGGAGAGGCAGAAAATCTGAAGTTTGCTTCATAATTCCCTTTAAATATTTGCTACACATTGAAAAATCTTAGGATTGGAGACTTGTTATGACCATTATTATTGCAAAAAAGACATGAAAATTAAATGGTGGACTGTAGTAAAAGTTCTGAACTTTTACCTTATCATATTGGTGAATAAGCTGGGCCCTGGTGGCTCACGCCTGCAATCCTAGCTACTCAGGAGGCAGAGATCAGGAGGATCATGGCTTGAAGCCAGCCCAGGCGAATAGTTTGCAAGAACTTATATCAAAAAGAAATCACAAAAAAGGTCTGATGAGTGGCTCAAGGTGTAGTCCCTGAGTTCAAGCCCAGTACCTCAAAAAAAAATGTTGAATAAAATGTAACTTTTAAACATCTCCTTCCAAATTGTATGAAAACCAGAATGCATTGGGTAGGGATTTTATAATATTTTAAGAATGATTTCAGTATGGATCAGAATCTGAGGAGCACTTGAGAATCTTTTTATCTGATTTTGATCTGAGCTAGATTGAGAAATCAGTTTTTGTGTGGATCAGGCCGATGGAGAGGAGAAGCACTATTCTAGTTTAAGAAATACTTTACTCTAGTTTAAAATTAAATTTCAGAAGTAAATTATTTGACTATTGGGAGAACAGCAATCACTGGAGGGTTTCTTTATAATTTATCTATCTTATTCCAAGAATTAAAAACTCAAGATCTTCCAGACCTACTTTCAACACAACACTGTTGAAACACTGTTACTTCTTACAAGACAACACAACTTGAGCATCATCATTATCTCACATTATCTCATAATGCACTTCATGTTACATTCCTAAAAAAATATGAAGCTCCAAGGTTTAACTTTGATTCCTAACTTCTTTAAGGAAAAAAACAAAAACCATTATAGGCAGGCATTGTAGTGCATGCCTGTAACACCAGCACAGATGAAACAGGATGAAGCCAGCCTGGGCTATCATAGCAAGTTCAAGGCTGGCCTGTCTCAAAACATGAAATCAAAAAACAATAAACAAACAAAACAAATAGCAAATACCGTGATGAGTTAATAGGTAAATCATGCTGTTTAAACGACTCCCTCTCTTTCTCTCTCTTTCTGTATACATATATATGTGTATGTCACAGATATACATCTATACAGACATAAACATATGTAATGTGTACATAGACACATACATGTATATATGTATAAACATGTTTCCTGGATTTAAATGTTACAAAACATTATACATGTTGGCTCATTTGTGGAAATTGTACAATTAGCAAATGGAACTTCAGATTATAGAGCATCTGCTTAAAAGTAAAGGATAGGAATTTCATAATCAAGAGTCATAGTTTTAGGTAAAAAAAAATCAAAATTCCATTAAAACATATTAAATAATGGTGGAGTGGCTGAAGTGGTAAGAGCACCTGCCTAGCAAGCATGGGAAGGCCTGAGGTCAAACCCCAGTGCCACACACAAAAAAAAGATAAATAAATAAAATAAATGTAAAACATATTAAATAAAATCTAGTAATAAAATCCCAGTACTATTATATATATGATATTTTATGTAATTGAAGTACTTCATTTTTGTTTTGAGTTTGTGTTGCACAGATCACCAAAACAGAGCCCTCTAAAATTTGTGTAGACTGGAAAGTTTAATCTTCTGTGTATAGTGAGAGAAAACTTAGGAAATACAATAATAAGGGGAGAATAAAGGAAGTGGAACAGAGCCTTTATCCCAGGCAGCTGCTCAGGAATAAGGGCAACCAGGAGTGATGGTGTTCTGAAGAGAAGTCTTATTCTTTGAATAAAGAAGTAAGTATGAAGTATAAGTAGAAATTCAATTAAATTATATTTCATGTAAAGTTGACTAAGAATACATATAAAATAAGTTAGACAATAGATTATAAATAGCTATATATATATACATTATATATTTACACATATTTATATAATATTATTTATGTTTATTTGAAAACAAAAGTAATAGATAGTAAATTATTTATAATCTTATTGAATAGCTGTAATTACCAGCCCCACTGAGGCCTATGTCTATTTTGCAAATAGTCCCAGTTTAAATTGACTATAGCATTTTTTATCTAATGTTGCATCAAATGAAAATATCTATTGTTTCCCAGATATGATAGCACCATGAAAATCGATTCTTATGAAAACAGCCCTGATGCCACCCAAACTCCTAAGTATATGTTCAGAATGAGAAAATAATGGATGAATTTGCATATCTAATGTTTTGAATTGCCTTTGTGTTCAATGTATTTTGTTAAACTCTGCACATAGAATTGATAATGATCATAACATATGTTAATTTTCTATTGACTAAGTTATGTTGAGCAGACATGCCATTACTTGACTATGCTTCTGAACATCAGAGATTGTAGTAGTTTTTATTTACTTCTATTTTTAATTCTGTTTCATTGTATTATAAAGGAAAGGAATATCAATTTCTCTATAAAATGAAAATAATGTAATTCTGTTGTTAAAAAGTATAACCAAAATTATACATTCACATAGTTTTGTCCTCTTCAAAACAGTGAGAAATGCACAGAAGGCAAGGTTAGGTCTTATGATGTATAGTTATTACAATAATCTGACCAAGGCTTTAAGCTCAAACTCTGGAATTATTTTTTAAAGTTTAAATATTTATTTAAGTGCAAGCAATTACAAAAATGTCTATATCTTGGTTGGTAATGTAGTTGATTTTCAAAACAAACTATCACTATTATCTGCAATTAAAGAAGGTGTGGTTAATCAAAATGACGTGGTTACAAGATTGAGATGACTTTTTCTCCTCAAATGGCCAAATTCATCTGAAGACATTTTATAAGTTCATTTTGAAGATTTCATTAGATTATGTGTATAACTCATGTGTGAGGCCCTGGGTTTGACCCTCTGCAAGCACATGTATTTATTTTTAAAATCTACTATTTGGCTGATAAACTTTATGAGGTATTTAACTGTGTTAAATGCCTAATGTGTTGCTAATTGAAAGGGAGTTCAGGTATTTAATATCTTCATATTTGGTTTTGGGATATATACAGCTGTGACAAAGGAAAATCAAGTTTTGGGATAGACGTGTAATGAGTGCTCTCTAAATTCCATCTCTTTGCATAGTTATCCCCAGATCAGCACAGAGCATGGCCTCAAGAAGAAGCATCCTGTTCTTATTGTCATATCATCCCTGTCCAGGACAGCTTATCCCTGTTGCCAACAAGGTCAGACAGTCACTGCTTCTTTTTCCACGTGTGTTGTATTTTGTTAAATATGTGTAACACGTTCCAAAGTAAAACCACTTATGAAGGTATAAAAAAACTCAGCAGTTTACATGTTTTAAGATTACATTTTTACATAGTATTTTAAAATTTTTTTATGTAAGAGCCAGATCCAAGGTGTGAGGGTGACAATGCCATAGTGACATTAATTTTTTATTATAATTTTGAAATTAGAAAGTTCATGGAAATGGATACTTAGCAAGTGGTGAAGAGTTGTGTCTCTCGTTCTCCTTTTTCCTACTTGCTGTCTTCATACATTAATAGTCAATAGGAATTCCAAGAAGCATGAGATATGTTCTTTTGTGACTTAGTGGCACAGCCTCTAGCAATGTGTGATTTCTGGAACAATTGATACCTTGGAAATCATCCTATTCTGGAGGTTTCTTGGGGAATAAAACATTGTCATAAGAAATACGGACTTCAGACTGCTTCAAATTCTGAAGCTAAATTCCTCTTCTACCTCTCTGTGTAAGCTACTCTGGTACTTGAGTTCTTACTTTTCTGAAAAGAAAATTCTTATTTCTAAATCTCAAGATTTTGCAAGATTATTTTGTCAATTGAGTAAAAGAGCACCATTCACATTGAAGACATTCAAATAATGTATTTTCCCATCTCCCACAGTAATGATTCAAATAGACGTTTTAAAGAAAAATTTGCTTTCATTCACTGCTGTTGTTAATTCAAAACTATTAATCTGGTATCTGCTATGTTTCAGGCATCTTCTAGAGATCATTGATGCTTACTGAAGAACAACAGAAGTCTTCACTCTCAAGAGCCTCATACTCTATAAAGGGAGAGCAATCAACACTTATTTTTCTCTGGATAAACATCCATCTGTAGGGAAAAATAAGGCATGTAAGAGGCCTATAGTGTAACAGAAAAAAGTTTAATGGAATAGGGGGTTTAGAAAAGTCCTTGAGAAGAAGAGTTGTAAGTAAATCTCGGAAGGATGGTGTCTGGAAGCAGATGTGGCAGGAACATATCTAAGGAGAGGTAGCACTCCTGGTAAGTAGGAGGAACAGCAAGAATACCAGGGTGGTTGAACTAGGGTAGGGAATGATCAAAATATTAAGCAATGAGGAGACGGCTGACAGAAGGCAGTGCGGCCTTTGAGGACCACTGAAAAGACCCTGACTTTGGCTCCACTTGTATCAAACCACTGGAGGATTTGGAGAACAGAGGAGACAGGATCTGGCTTAAGGAGTGCTTTGGCTGCTCTATTGAAAATAGATTCTGAGGGTAGAAGCATTGTGACCAGTTTTGAGTCTATTATGTTAGTAGATAAACAATGCAGGGATTAGGAGAGTAATATCAGTGATGAGAAGCTGATTTTTTAATACATTTTGATGTTACAAAATTTGCTGACAGTTAATACGTGAATATAAGAAAAAAAAGAGTCTATAGTAATAATTGTAAGGTTACAAATCTGAACGCATGATGAAGTTGTTATTTAGTAACTTGGGGACAACTGTAAAAGAGTATGTTGCTGAGAAAGGTTGGAAGTTGGTATTTGCATCAATGATTAATTAATCAACCATAGAACCCTTTGACTTCAATGTAATTGATCATTTATTAGCAACATTGCTTTCTTACTTAATGTTCCACTTTTAGTCTTCATTCTGGTATATTTTATTGCACTTCATTTGGGAGTTTTAATTCTTTTTTTCTACTTGGTACACATGTATCTTCCAGGATTTATCTTCTCTAAGATGTATCTTTCCCTTTAGATTTTGGATATTCTGTCATTGAGTCAATCAGTATAAAAACTCTTACATGTTAGAGCCATGAAATAGTTACCCCGTAAGAATTGCACCCTGACCTTGGAGTACTATTTGAGAATATGGGTTTTATTTGGTTTGGGTTTTTTATACATAACTCAGTCAACTCTGATTTCAAATTGCAAAAAGGATTTGGATCCCTATAGAGGATCAGAAGTAATAGGAGGCTTGGAATCCTTGGAATTTTGTAATCAAAATTGTCAGTTAATTGTAAACCAGGATCTGAGGATAGGTATCCATAAGTGATTGGGTTTAAGCCAGTAAGCTTTATGGTTTTACTTGTGAAGTGACTGTGTCCATGTGGATCAAAGCTTGGCCTCTGAACTTCAGGAGTGGAATGTCTTTCTGCTACTTCTAACACTGCCATTTGAATGAAAGATTAAGGAAACTAAGAAGATGGTTGATGTACTCTTTATACAAGAATGAATATAGAATTCTTAAGCCAGAGGAAATCACCATAAGAAAAGAACTAAAGTAAGAATGAAGAAAAATAGAGGAGATGAACCATTTGGGGTTATAAAACATATGTACATGGAAATGTCACAAGGAAACTCCCTGTGGAGCTACCTTTATCACAAACAAGCAAAAATGTCAATTTTTTCTTTCTTCTACAAAATCAGGAATAAGAGGGTAGAACAAGTCCTGCCCCAGGATGGGGAGGATTGGTACCAGTGGGAAGGGGGAGGTGATGGGAAAAGGGGGGTAGGAGGGTGAATACAGTGCAAAAAATGAGTGCACATGTATGTCAGTGCAAAAACAATGCCTGTTGAAATTATTCTAATAATTGGGGGCGGGGGGGATAAAAGAGAGAGGTGGAAGGGGTGAATCTTAGTATGATGTATTTTATACATTATAAGAACTTTTGTAAATGCCACACTGTACCCCCACTCAGAACAACAATAAAAACAAAATACTAGGGAAAGAAGAAAAAAAAAGAAAAAGAAAGGTTGCCTCTCACTTTCACCTACTAGTACGAGCTAGGGAAATGAGTGGGTGTGTTTACTACATACAAATTCACAAGATGTGCATATGATCTGTCATAGACAGACTGTTAAGAGTGAATTTCATTGCCTCCACAGTGATTATAACAGAAATCTCCAGTCTTTAATGTTGGGTAATACTGAGCTAAGCACTGTGCACAAACTACTGCACAACATGGCTCTTGTCTTCTCTGAGCTTAAAAAAATTACTAAAATGTCAAAAAAATCAACTATGACAGAAATTTTCTTTATTTTCTAATTCCTTTCCTTTTTGTTTTTTGGTAGTACTGGGGATTGAACTAAGAGGCTCACGCTTGCCAAGCAAGTTCTCCACTACTTGAGTCATGTCCTCTGTCCTTTTCCTTTCTTTCTTTCTTTCTTTTTTTTTTTTTGTGTTTATCACGCAGTATCTCTCAAACTTTTGCCTTGGCAGACTTAGAATAGTATTCTTGTCCTACCTTCATCTCCAAAGTAGCTGGGATTGCAGGTGTGTGCCACCCTACCCAGCAGATTTTACATAGAAAATATTAAAATTTTTCATGAAGAATATCAAAGATGATATCCATTCACGTAATATTTCAAAAAATTCATTAGTGTTGATTGTATGGGAGTGAAGTAGGCTTAGTTTACTAGATAAGAGTGACAAAAAGTACATACCTTGCTTAGTTCAGAAAAAAATAGCTGTAGAAGCATTTGCAAGAGAGTGTGCTAAGGTTCACATTAGTAGGAAGGATAGAAGTTGCCTATATCCAAATATTAATTATTGAGTCCTCAAAGTTATAATGCTGCCTGGGTAAGCAAGAGATATCTCATATTGGCAATATTCAGTAATAAGCAAACTACTTTAAAATGATTTTCACTCATTCTGTTGTATTGAACTTCTAACCAATGATACCACAGTCATTAACCAACTAACCAATGTGAGCCTAATCAATGGGCAATGGGTTATGGGATCCCTACTATCCCAAGAATTTCCATTCTAATTCCTGCACTGTGAGAAAGTTTGGGAGTCTCAGGGTAGGGTTAAGGTAGTGATGTCAGGAGCACCTGACATTCATCAGACCTCAAGATAATGTCTTTTTGAAAGTTATAGATGTATACTAACAATTTAAAAACTGTCATGGCTGTAATAATGCTTAGTGGTTGAGCATTAACTATGCCTGTGGTGCCAAACCTTTCCCCATTGCACCGATATCTCACCTCTTGTTTTTTGTTGTAAACGTCTTTACATCATGCAAGCAAAAAGGCTGGGAATTACAAAGTAAAATTACAAACCTCATAAAAGTGAAGTAGTTCATGAAGTTCTTAAAATGAGAACTATATTCATCACTGATAGTTATTAACTGCATTAGTTTCTGGTAACTACTAATTAATGCAATTATGTAGTTAATATAGATTAATGTACTTAACATAGTAAAAATACCATGGCATTTTTCTATAGTTAAGAAAAATGAAGGGTTGGTGGAGTGGCTCAAGTGGTGGAGCACCTGCTTAGCAAGAAAAATAAAAAGAAAAAAATTAAACATGAATTTTCATCATAGCACTTGATTTGACAAAGAATAATACAGATTTTGGGGAAAATTCAGAAGCACTTTATTTTTCTGAGCCCCCAAACCAAAGTCTGTGTGGTCAGAGAGCACTTCCTAGAAGCTGTGAGATATAAAATCTGAAGAATGAATTTTTTTGCGGGTGTGGTGCTGGGAATCCAACCCTTGGCATGTGCATCCTAGGCAGAGCTCTACCACTGTGCTACCTTCCTTGTCCTTAGGAATGAATTTAGAATTAACCACACAAAATGCAAGTGTTATGTTTCTTGTTTTAATGGCCATATTTTTCTAATATATTTTATATGTTCTCTGCAACTCTGTTTCTTCTCCTTGCAGACATGGGTCTCTCATATGTTCATTGCCAATAAGAATTGAAACTCTGAGACTAAACACTCATGGGATTGCCTCTACAAGACATCACTAAGTGGGTACTAAGTTGAGGTAGGCTGCCAATCTGTGTATATCCTTGCATTTCAGTTTCCTCTTTAACTATGCAAAAAAAAATCTTACTGACACTCTAAGGTTATAGAAGTCCATGTAGGAAGTATGTAGTGTGTGCTAAATAGTTCCGTTATTCCAGACCACATAAATCTATTCTTATAACCAGACAGTGATAAGGCAGGCAGGAAGGAGCCGCAGTTACTAGAAATCAAGAGTGACATGGCATGTTAGCTTCTTAGTTACAGTGGGATACATTAAACTCAGTGTTAGGAAACAGTACAGGTAATGTGCTATTTATTTAGTAATTTAAAAATACAAACCCATTTTCAGATTAGTACCTGCTACATCTCATGATGGTGTGAGCTTCTGGTATATTTTGTAGAGGCAGTGGGTAGTTAATAGTGTTGTCATTGGAACCAGATTGCATTAATTTGAATTCTGGTTCCACTAATATGCAGCATTGTAGTGTTAATCTACAATGTAAATATTTCTATTTCTTCATCTGTAGAATGGAGATAATATGAATGTCCTAGTTTATTTTGTGTTGCTGTAACAGGAAACCAAAGACTGGAAATTTTAGTAACAAAAGAAATTTATTGGCTTTCAAGTCTGTAGAATGGAAAGTCCATGATTGAGGGTTGCATCCACTAGGGGCATAGCCTAGTGGATCTTGCTGAATCATAGCCTGTTGGAGGCATCACATGGTGAGAGTGTAGTCAAGGGAGAAAGAGAAAAGAGATTCATCATTATATCAGGAACCCACTATTGTAACAACTAATCTCCCACAATAAAGCAAGTTCATTCACCCACTTACCTCTTAAAGTTCCCATCTCTCAATACTGTTGCATGGAGGATTAAGTTTCCAACACATGAATCTTAAACACATTCAAATCACAGCCATGAGCATTAAATTCATAGGGCTGCTGAATATTACACTAATTGACATATATTAATAAAATTAAGAAAGCTTTGAGGTATTAATCAGATAGAACATTATCAAGAGGTTAGCTATTATTATGTAAGTAAACAGGTAGACTTTCCAAGACTACTTCCACCCAAGTGGAAGTACTAAAATCAACTTTGAGTATTAAATATGCTAATGAGGTGACAAAATATGGCAAACAGACGACAGGGTTAAAGACTCTGAGTCTCTCCCTCCATGTCCTGAGGTTCAACAAGCTTTCCCTGAGCACAGCTGCCATTTAAGAGTGTAGACAAAGTGACAAAATGACAAATAAGACTGACAGGGAATTGAACTATGAATTGACTACCCAAAGGAATAGAAATAATTAGGAAAAAATTACTTTTATACCAGACATGAATAAAACATTTTAATGACAAATTTTAGCTCTTTCCCTGTGTTCTGTAGGACAGGCACTTACAAAGAATTGTAAATCCAAAATAGGAATAACCCCAAAGTTTACCAATCTTAATTATAACATGTAAATTTTGACTTCCCTATAAGAACAATGCTTACAGAACTTATGAATTCCTAAAAGTAAACAGTCCTTGTACTTTTTTATGTCTCCTTGTATGATACAGAATAGTGATATTCTTTAACAATTCAGTAGTCTTAACTTAGTTTACATCTTTGGAAGTGTGAATTTCTATTAGCACATTCTTGAAAACATGAAGGAAAAGATATGTAATGGTTGTAGGCTAGCAAAATTTTGATTTGTTTTTCTTCCTCCCTGTCTTCATAGTGCCACCTGAATCTCATTTCCAATTGTGCAGATTCTTGCTAGGGTTAAGGCTATATTCTTGACACTTAGCGAAGTATTTTTTTTCCCAGACATTTTTGTTGCTGTTGTTTGGTTAAATGCTCCTGGTTTACTTGTACTTTTATGTTTTGCAAGGGGCAGAGTCAATCTAAATGTGATAAACTTCCAGGCTGAAGCACACAGAAAACATCAATAAAAAGATGTAATGTCACCTGTGAATTAAGCAGCAATTGGCCTTAGCCATTCCTCATTAAAGAACAGCATTTTGTCATTCTCTTTGATACCAAAGGATGTTCATATGCTTGTAATTGACAGACAGGTTTAATTTGTGCTGGTTATAGTGCAGTGTGCAATGCAATCAAATAAGTTCTGATTTTTGTAATTGGACAAAGGACTCTGCTTAGTCACATATGCAGGGAGTTTCAGAGATTACAAAAATTCCTCTGATACAAGAAAATTATTTCTTTAATCCCAATTAAATTTATTAAAGTGTTCATTGGACAAGAATTGTCCTTCATTTCAATATTGCAGTCATTCTAGAGAAATAAAAAATTGATTTGTTATTTCACACCCAATATTGATAGCTATAAAGACTATGTTATTATTGAAAGAAGCATGTGTTTGTTTTTGCTTTTAACTCTGTCAAATTTCTACCTGAAATTTAGCTTAATTTCTAGAGGACTTCACTGTATACAAAACTAAAATGATGTCTTAATATATATTTTCTAAAGGCAGGGATCCATCTAATCCCATAAAGCTTGAAGGAAAACAAAGATAAAGAATCAAAACTGGGTGTGGTGGTTCATGCCTGTAATCACAACTACGCAAGAGGCAGAGGTAGAAGGATTTCAGTCTGAGGCAAGTCAGGACAAAAGATCAAGAACCTATCTGAAAAACAAAGTAAAGAAAGTAAAAGGACTGGGTCATGACTCAAGTGGTAGAGTACCTGCTTATCAAGCACAAGACCCTGAGTCCAAACCTCAGCACTGAAAAAAACTCCTCAAAATTGCCTATAGTTTGCATAATAGAAAAGAAAATAGTCTAGTGGAAAAAGCACATGGATACTCAGAGCTAAGGAAGTCCAGGTGTCCTATCCCTCTGCCATTTTCAAGCTATGTGACCTTTGTGGGTATTCAAACTTGGAGGCAATTTTCTCTTAGCTCATAAGCTAAAAAAGGGGGTCATGTCCAGCTTTAAAAATATCACCTCTGTCTTTAATGCAATGCATTAAAATAAAATCAGAACATTAGAGAAGAAATAATTGTAAACCATCCATGATTAAGATGATGCATTTCCTACAGACACTAGCAGTATTTTCTTTTCCATCCAACAACATTCCTTCCTTTCTATATTCTTTTCTTTTTATTTTGAGGGACAATATTGGAATTTGAACTCGGTGCCATGTGTTGCTAGGCAAGCCATGTTCCTGGCTCTTTTTGCTTTTCTTAGTTTATTTTTCAGATAGTGTTTGTACTCTTTGCCCCCGACAAACCACAGATCTTTATTCTGTCACTGCCTCCTTCATAGCTGGGATTACAGATTGAGTCACCACATTCAGCCTCTTTTTGCATTCTTTTTCTTTTTTTAAAATTTTTTATCATTCATTTATTTACATGTGTGTACATTGTTTGGGCCATTTCTCCCCCCTGTTCCTGCCCTCCCCATCTCCCCCTCCCCCCTTCCCCCTATCCCTTCACTTCTAGGCAGAACCTATTCTGCCCTTATCTCTAATTTTGTTGAAGAGAAGATATAAGCATAACAAGGAAGACAAAGCGTTTTTGCTAGTTAGTTAAGGATAGCTATACAGAAAGATTTGCATTCTTAAGCTTCCAGAAGATACTACCAAACAGATCAGATTGGATCAATTCAAATATCAAGTATAAAAATTCTATATAGTTAATGAATTCAGAAGCATCGATCAGACTAGGATTGCAAACATATGGCAACAAGGAATCCAAAAATAGATTTGGCATCTCATCCTAAAGTCCTTGAATTTGAAGACCTTCCAAGCATCACCACATTAAAAAGAAAGCAAACAGATCCTGTAACATATTACTAAGAATACGATGACTTTTTAATTAAAATTTATTGGAAGTTAGGAATTAAATCAAAAGGAGTGTACTTAAATTACATGCCCATCTCACTTGAGTCGGCCAAAGATCACATAATGAACTGGACTGTAAAAACTATTTGTGCACTCTTTGTATTTTTATGAAAAGTTAATCTTCTATATGCACAGTAGTATTTTAAGTTATTGCTTGTCATATAATGACCTCATTGCTTATTCAATATTCAAATAAATAGGTTTATGATAGAAAGTGATTTAAGATTATTTCACAATATCTGTTCTAAAGAGAAAAGTGTAGCATAGTACAAAGAAAATGGAGTTAAGTTTTCATATTGTGGTAAAATTCATTTTTATAGGCATGTTGAATTTAAATATTTTCCTTTATAATCAATAGTAGCTTCCTCTAGTTGAAATATTTAGAAATTTTTTATGAGATACTATAGTCTCTGTCATGAACCTTTAAGTTGTATTTACTACCCTATATACAATAAGGGGTGAGTCAAACTCATTTATTAAAAATTTTCAACAGTGAAAATGCACTTTATGAGAAAATCCAATTAACCATCATAATTCCTAAAGAACTTTACTGTAAAGCAATATAATACATGGGAATAAAATTTAATTTTGACTCTCATTGTAGAGTTTTTATATAACATCCTCCTTGCAGTACCCCAGTTTCTATAATAGTTCTACCATATAAACTCTGCTGCAACTAATGCTAGTTATCACTGTTATGAACAATACTATTGTTGAACATCCAAGAAATATTTTCTTGAGGGAATGAGTGAATCAGAATTAAAATTAAGATTTTATATAGTTCTCATATGCAGAGTTTGGTTTTCTTCTATAAGAGAGAAAATAAAACATCAGTGTAGCTAAGATTTGATATTTTCTGGTACTTACATCTCAAGTTTTAAAGATTTTCTTTCCAAAAGTTATGCAGTTATAACTCTTACTAGTTTGAGTTAAAGCAGGAAACCCAAAAGTAATTCCTGTCATAGATTATGAAATGGTCTCACACTCGTCATGTGGATTATAATCTATGGCTAGTATTGCTTTTAACACTAAGAGTCTCTTTTACAAAAATGTAATTATTCTGGCAGAGAATAGTATTATTGAGCTTGGTATCTACTTTTAATTATAAAATTGTTTCTGTGTGTGTTGGAATGTATATATACTTTACATGTATATACATACACATATACATATTCATCATGTATGCATATATTTTAAATGTATGCATATATATGTACATGTGTATGTACACCTAGTGTACATCCTCCATCCTAGTGCAATGAATGAAATTAAAATCCTCTGTAATGGGTCTTGCTTCTTGCTTTTGTCCCATTTGGTTTGACAATCCCGTACTCTTCCATTGGTTTTTAGGTCTACCTTACTGTGTTATATTTTAATAGCTACTTTAGAGATCATGACATGAATATTAAACTTACCACAATCTATCTCTAAGTAATAATAAACTACTTTAAGAAAATAAAATCTTCTTGCCTTGAAAGAAAACATAATTTTTAATAAACCAATGAACAAAGCATGCTCAGTAGAGCAGTCTACAGTTAGAACAAAGATATGTACATTAGTAAACCTAGTTTACTGTAATAAATTCTGTTTATTGATATACAAGGAATCATATTCTTTTTACTACTCAGCACCAAACAGAGTACAAATTAGAAGTTTTTGAAAGACTCCTTTACCATTTGATTTAATTCATTGAAGAAATTTACTAGAAGTTGAGAAGGGTTCTAATTATATGACATTTATTATATATATATATAACATAATTATGATGTGCATATATATTTTATATCATTTGAGGAATAGATCTATAGCACATATGTCTTCATCATTTTAAATAACAGCAATGTTGTAATTAAAAGGCCAAACTAAGGGGATGGTAGAGTGACTTAAGTGATAGAGCAGCTGCCTAGCAAGTGTATGGCACCTCAGTTCAAACCCCAGCACTGCCAAAAGTAAAAAAGAAAAGAAAAAGTTGACAGAAAAAAAATTATCTTAGTTCTAATTTAGGCTCACACTAGATTCAGGATCTGAACTTGACTTGGAATATCCTAGCTTCTGAAAATTCTCTTCCCCTGTTTTTGTAAATCTTAGAATCTCACACCCTCTCATCTCTTGAAGTCTTCCTGAATCCTCTTAAGCAAAGAATCCCATTGCTCTAATTAAATTAGAAAAACTCAGGAATTATTTTCTCTTCTTCAGTGACTAGCCAGGTGACATTGTGCCATTACTCAGTCAATTTCACCTCAATTTCCTCATCAATGAGAACCATGATACTGATCTCCTAGCACAGTTATGGGACTGAAGAGTTAAATTGTTATAAAGTACACAGTAAATAATAGACACGGTGTACATATTGTAACCTTTTCCATCGTGTCAATTTTACATTTTATACTCACTTTCTTCATGGTGTGTACAGATATGTATACGTATATACATATATGTGAGTGTGATATATATATATATATATATACACACACTCATACATACATAAAATGTCATATACTTATATAGATTAGGTAACTTATTTTTTATCATATTACTATTTTGTAACCAATCATAGTCTCTAAAACATTGTTGAGTCACCACTTTTTAGATACATCATAAAAGTATAACACACACACACAGATGACTCATTTTTTTATTGAATGCATAAGTGACAGTAACTGATTTGAAACTACAGAAATTAAGCCTGTTCTCAGAGCTATGAAAAATTAAACGTAATAGTGCATATAAAATACTTGGAACTGTGCCTGGCATAGTAATTACTCAATACATCCTAGTGACATTACTATTATAAAATGATTTGTGATAAATAGATCATAAAGTTCTATAGGAACCTCAGGAACGGAATAATACCTAAGTGGGTTAGAGAAAGAATGACAGAGTAGTTAAAATGCAATCTAACTCTTTAAGAACAAGTATACAAAACATATTTTTAAAACATGAAAATTTCCAAGTGACACATAGTAGGCATTTTTCTGAAACTGAAGATTTAACATGTTGAAAATCAGAGGGGAGGAAACTGAGATACACATTATCACTGGATGATTAACATATTTCTTAAAATACTAAAATGGTGTATTAATTCAACACACACAAACTATGACCTAGAGAGCTTTTACTTAATATTTTTGAAGTCAAAAATAAAAGGGTAGATGGACATCAACAATGAATGATGTATGCTTGTAGCGCAGTGAATTCCATTAGTTTGTGTAGCAAATATGTGTTATAATAATAATAATCAAAAGACAAAGTCTATCTTCAGAACTATTTTCTTATTCAAGTAGTCCCTTAATTCTGGGTATATTTTAAAAATTATGTCAAGGGATCATTGGCATCCAGCATTACTACATTTCTTCAACATGTAAACAAACTATTAAAACTGATGAGGTAACATCAAAAAATTATTACCATACCAAAGCACTGATCTATACTCTGTGGTATATGAAACAAAGCCTATTCTTATTATTCAGTCAGAGTAACTCTGTCTAAAGGATTGTGGTTAAATCCTTAGTCATTAGAAAACCACAGCAGCAGCCATTAACATAGCAGCAACAAACAAAATGAAATAGCTTCTGGCCTATTCACTGAAATATTTTTAAATACAAACTTATATTCAGAATTTCAGTATTGAAACCTCAGTAACACTCTTCTCTGTCAATCATATTCCCATCCTAAGGAAAGACTTCTGAGACCTGGAAAGTTCTAGGTTGGAGAAAAACATGTTCTGGGATTCTACTCACTGGTAAAGTTTTGTGCCCAAGGAAAATCATATCTCAGGTTCCTTTAAATTTAAAAATTCTGTGATATAAAGTGAAAAAGAAAAATGAAATGGCAGTTGGCCATGCGTTAATGATTTAACTTGGCATCTGGTCAAATGACCTGGGCAAATGTTCTTTTGAAAAATGTCATAGAATTTTTATTAATGATGAATATTTAAGGTCTCAAACTATCTTCATCTTAAAGAAGACTACTTTAGCAATCTAAGTTCTGTCAAACCTGGGTTTTGAATGACTTGACCCTCCTAGCAATTGAACTAGTTCTGCATATAAATGCAGTCTAAAGCACCTTTCTCTCAAGTATCCAAATTCTTTTGTTGAATGTGAACAAATTAAGGACCAAGAATTAAAGAGATACACAAACATTTATTTCTTCAGAAAATGGAGTTGGCATTCAGTTGCTTATTGCTATGCAGAATTTGGCGAATTAATTTTGCAAACTTAGTTTCATAGATAAAATAGTTTTTAAGAATTACTTATGTATAAATACAATCTGATGCCAAATGTCCTAACACCAGGGACATATAAATAAAGGTAAAATAGGAATGAAAAAATGTCAATAGCTTTGTTCTCAAGTGAATAAACAAGAAAGTGAACAATGAAAACAATAATAATAATTCTTGAAGTTTTAATTTTACTTATAGCTAGCATGGAATGTATGACAAACATTTTAAATTGATTTCCTCATCAACAGGCTCCCTGTGAAACTTTCCATGGGATAAAAATACCATGTCATCGAGCTGGTGACTGATGGAACCAAAATCGAGTAGCATGAATTAGAAGTCAATTTTTAAATTTCTCATTGTTATTTTATCATTATTTTCAATTAATTACTTTGTTTCCCTTTAACAACTATTTTTAATTACAATTGTTGCATCTGATGAATTGCAGGGATGTAATAATTTGAGATTTAGCATAGATTAGTAAAATTAAAAAGAGAAGACTTGTGATATGCCAGATGCTAAGAGATTTTTGCCTTAATACTATATTATTAGGAAATAGCTAGTGTATATACATGCCCATATTAAAACAAATTTAGAAGGAACAATAGTAACGATATTATTATTTAAAATATTGAAATTTTAAAAATAAAGCAAGTATATATATCTCAAACCTGGATTAAGTCTATATACAGTACATATTGCTCCATAAAAGGATCAATGGAGGGAAAAAATGGAAAAGGAAGTAGAATATCTGTAAACTGTAGAATTCTAGACCAGTTTTTCAAGTGTAATTCCTTGACATTTATGTAACTTTTTATTAGCACCATAAACCTATATAGCTAAAATGTGTCAATTCATTCCAAACTCCATTAATTTCTCTACGTGTACAACCTTTAACTTAGTCCAAACCACCATTTCTCACTTTCATCAATTTTATCAGTATAACTACTCTCTAACCAGTCTACCTTTATCTGGCTATACAATAGATTGTTCTCCATGTGCATAACTTGGGATCTGGTCAAATAAAAAGTAACTATTTTTGAAGAATAAATCTGATCATATCACTCTACAGTCTCCCTTCTTTGTTCTCACTCTCAAAACATGTAAATGGCTTTCCCTTATATAAAGATAAATTCTGTGTCTATCTCTCCAGGCTCATCTGAGACAATTCTCAACTGTGTTCTTTCTCTGTGGCCAAGTGGGTCTCCTTCAGTCTGTTCTTCACACAGACAATTGCTGTCCCAACATACATAATTATCTCATCCTAAAATGTTCTCCTTATACTTTTTCCCTTAAAAACAAAGTATTCACTAGGTAATATATATTGTTTTAATGCACATTCTCTGTCCTCATTAAATAAACTAGTAGCAACCTGAACAGTAAGTCCTATTATTTGTAATATCCTTTTACACATGAAAAAAATACGAAGTAGAGAAAATAATAAATATGTCACTCAAAGCATAAAGTAGCAAAGACAGGATTCAAATCCAGACATTACATGCAGAATACATTCTCTTCACCACTCCATTTGTTACCTTTTAGAAGCTGCAGAAACGATTGATGCCACCTCTGTGGTGTTCTCGGGAATGCGCACAATGATTGAATGTAAATTAGTAAAAAAATCATTAAAGCATATTTTGGCATTATCTATCAAAATGTAAAATGCATTTATGTTTAGAACCAGATAACTCTGTCTCAGAGTTATCATGCAGCTCTAGTGGTAAATGTGCCTTGATGTGGTGGAAGGACATACATTGCTTTACTGTGTGGCATAATGATAAGTTGGGGACAATGGCAAAGTCAATCAGTAGAAAACAGAATAAGTACTTCACAATATATATGTAGGACTCATATTCTATGGCCATATAAAAAATAGAGATTTAATACTGACATGAAATGATACCCATCATATAAGGCTAAGCAAAAAAAAAAAGTGGAGTAAAATAGTATATAAAGCTTATTACTATTTTAAAGCAGTAGTGTAAATAAATATATATAATCTAAAATATTTAGAAATAAACAGGTAGTTAGTAAGAATGTAATGTTTCTTGTTCCTATCCTTGTGTATTATTTTCTTCATCAGTAGCATGAATTTATTTTATATTTAAAAATTTTTTTCTTAATGTATAGGTACACAGATATAGTTTAATTAGAATGTTTTAAAGAAAAATTGTAAAGCAAGTATAAAAATCTCTTTCAAAGAGTGTCATTTTTATAGCAAGGAATATTTAACTAGAAATAAAGCAAAAATAGTTAAACATTTATTTTCTTATTAATTAATACATAAAATTGTACTTTTTAATGGGTTGCTTTCTTACCTCTATACATTGTATAATATTTAAATCAGGTCAAGCTTATATGTCTTCAACACTTTTCATTTCTTTGTATAGAAAGCATTCAAAATCCTTTCTTCCAGTTTTTTGAAATGTACAGTACATAATTTCATAATAATTATATAAATATAAATTCAATGACTATAATATAATAAATTGCCTACCGTTCAATGACACACCAGAGTTTCATGCCTTTACTTTAAAGCTATCTGCCTACATCATGGGTAGGGGGAGAAAATTCTCTTTAAGACATTCAAGAAAACAACTGGATACAGACACATTCATATATTAGAGTATTCATAATCCACATTGGGAAAAAATGGTTGTTATTTTACCGAAGCATATTCAAAGGCATTTTGCGATGGGACCCTGTGTAGCACACTCCCACATCTCTAGCCTAAGGGAAAACTTGCAAGAGAAGCAAACCTAGAGCTGAGTTTGTATCTAGAAAAAAAGTGAAAGAAATCTGAAGTTTTCATGGGTTATATTGTTGCAAGAGGGTTTAAGAATCTAAAAAGTGTGTATTACTTGAGTTCACAGAATAATACATCAAAGATTGTTCAATGAGTATTATCAAGAAGAGAGATTAGTCTCCTTTTCTGTAGTGTTTCCAATTCTTCACTAAGAGATGACCACAAAAACTGATGGAGAGGTGCCTGGAATAGTTCGAATAAAATGAAGTGGTAGTCCAGACAGATGTCAAACATCAACTGAAGAGCATCAGGCTGTAGGTTAAGAACAGGCTGAAGAGTAGATCAAGTTAAGAGAAATGAACTTCCTTTTATTTCCTCAAAGACCAAACTTCTTTAAAAATACTGGATGGCTTCTAGGATTTCCAAGTTCAAAAATAGACCATTGAGATATTTGTAAAATATTTTAAAATAAGATGTGTCTTACAAGACTGAAGAATTAAGAAAGAGAAAACATGGATTTGTCTATATTAAGGAAAAAGCACAATCTAAATGAAATAATATTTACTTTAAATTCGGCTATATGTTCTAAAATATAATGCCAAGAACTTTATCTTATAACATCTAAAGGCGACTTTGCATTTACTAAACCATGAGCAGTGAGTCTGGGCCTTCCTTCTAGAAGAATTTTCAATCCCCCTGCCTCTCTCTCTCTCTCTCTCTTTCTCTCTGTCTCTTTTCCTTTTCATTCCATTTTCCTTTTTTTTTTAATTGGGGTCTTACAATATTTCCCCAATTTGCATTTAACTTGAAATCTGCCTGCCTATGCTCCTGAGTTTTGGGATAATGCCTGGCTTCAATATTCTTTTAAGAATGTAAAATGGAAATTATAATAGAACTTAAGTCAGATATAGTGGTGAACACCTGCAATCCTTGCTACTTGAGAGGCAGAGGTTGGAGGATCACAGTCTGAGGCTGGCCTCTGGCAAATAAAAACAAACACCCATCTGAAAAAATACACAAAGTAAAAGACTAGGGATGTGATTCAAGTGGTGGATCTCCCACTTAGCAAACGTGTGACCCTGAATACAAACCCCAGTGCTGCCAATGTAAAAATACAGACCTTATTTACATCCAAACCTTGTCTCAGAACACTCACTTGACTTTCCTCAAGGTGCTGCTTATGGTGATTTGAGCCTCATTCATATCTTCAGTTGTAGGCTATACATCCATGCTATAAAGACATTTGCTAATCGGAAATCAAGTTGTTATATATTAACCCTTTATTGGATCTATGGTTTATAAATATATTCTTCCATTTCATAGATTGTCTCTTATCTCTGAATTATTTCATTTGTTATGCAAAAGCTTTTAAGTTGGGTAGTCCTGTGTGCTTATTTTTGCTTCATCTGTCTGTGATTTTGATGTCATACTAAGAAATCATGGTCAAATTCAATGCCATGAATATTTTTTCTTATGCTTTCCTATGAAGATTTTTTTTAAATTTTATCATTCTTTCATTTACTTATATGTGTACACATTATTTTGGCCATTCCACACACTCCCAGAAAGAACCTGTTCTAGTGTTTTGACTAGTTTGAGATAAAGATAGCTATACAGAGAGATTCCTAGCATTGCTTCCATGCACATGTGTATTGCAACCCACATTGGTTCATCTCTACCTGACCTCTTCACTACTTTCAGGTCCCCTTCCCATAGGGGCCTCTGTCAGTTTAAGATTACTCTATTTGCTCCTATACAGTGAGCACATCAACCACATTCAAATTTTAGGTTTCCTTCCCTTTCCTTATTCCTCCTGTGTGTGTTCTCCCCTTAGTGTGTGACCCATGTTCAATAATATTACTGCATTTGTTATAGGTCTATGATCTGCCTATGAGGGAGAACATGCAATTTTTGGCCTTTTGAGCTTGGCTAACTTCACTTAAGATGATGTTCTCTAGTTCCACAAGTGAATGACAAAATTTCATTCTTCTTTGTGGCTGAGTAAAATTCCAATGTATATAAATACATTTTGTTGATCCATTCATCAGTAGTGGGACATCTTGGCTGTTTCCATAACTTGGCTATTGTGAATAGTGCTGCAATAAACATGGGTGTTCAGGTGTCTTTGTAATAACCTGAGTCACATACTTTTGGGTATATCCCCAGGAGTGGCATTGCTTGATTATATGGCAGATCTATGTTTAGTTTTTTAAGAAGCTTCCATATTGCTTTCCAAAGTGGTTTACTAGCTTACATTCCCACTAGCAGTGTATAAGGGTTTCTTTTTCCCCACATCCTCACCAACATTCGTTGTTGGTGGTGTTCTTGATGGTAGTAATTCTAACAGGAGTGAGGTGGAATCTTAGTGTGGTTTTGATTTGCATTTCTTGTATGGCCAGGGATGGTGAGCATTTTTTCATGTGGTTTTTGGCCATTTGGACTTCTTCCTTTGAAAAAGTTCTGTTTGGTTCAGTTGTCCACTTTATTGGTTCATTGATTTGGGGGGAATTTACTTTTGAGGTCCCTATATATTCTGGTTATCAGTCCCTTGTCTGATATATAGCTAGCAAAGATTTTCTCCCATTCTGTGAGTGTTCTCTTCAATTTAGTGACCATTTCTTTTGTTGTGCATAAGCTTTTTAATGTAGTCCCATTTGTCCATTCTTTCTCTTAGTTGCTAGGTTGCTGGAGTTCTACTGAGGTAGTCTTTGTCTATACCTGTTGCTTCCAGTGTATTCCCTGCTCTTTTCTGTACTAACTGCAAGGTTTCAGGTCTGGTATTAAGATCCTTAATCCACTTTGAGTTGATGCTAGTACATGGTGACAGCCATGGATCTAGTTTCAGTTTTCTGAAGGCAGATAACCAATTTTCCCAGCAACATTTGTTGAAGAAGCCATCTTTTCTCTATCATACGGTTTTGGCACCTTTGTCAAAAATAAGGTAGCATAGCTGTGTGGATTCATATTCAGGTCCTTCATTCTATTCCACTGGTCTTCATGTCTGTTTTTGTGCCAGTGCCATGCTGTTTTTATTGCTATGGTATAGTTTGAAGTTGGCTATTTTGATACCTCCAGCTTTGCTCTATTTTCAAGTCTTACAGTTATATTTTTAGTGTCTCTTGACTTAACTTTTGTATATGATGTAAGGTAAGGATCCAGTTTTGTGCTTTTGCATGTTTTCCCAACACATGAATGGAAAGGATTATCCTTTGTACATTCTACAGTCTCAAAACTCTTGTTGAAGGTTATCTTACCACATACCTTTACTTCTGGATGCTCTCTTGTGTTTCATTCATCTTTGTGTACACTTTTATGCCAGTATCATAATGTTTTGATTATTGCAACATTATAATTCCTTTTGAAATAAGGACATATAGATTATGATATTGTTTATCTTTCTTAAGATTGTTGTAGCAATTCAATGCCCTTTGAAATTCCATAAAAGTTTTAGGATTTTTTTTTCCTATTTCTACAAAGCATTCCATTAAGATTTTGATAGGAGTTGCATTGAATCTGTAGACATTTTGGGTAGTATAGATTTTTTATAATATTAACTCTTTGAATACATGAATGTGGTATGTCTTTTTCAGTCATTGTTTATTTTTAAGAATTCCATTCAGCAGTGTTTTTAGTGTTCAGTGTCTTTGCCATCCTTGGATGAGCTTTCACCTAAGTACTTTATTATTTTTTATATTACTGTAAATAGGATTGTTTTCTTGGTCTCCTTTTTAGATTATTCAGTGTTAGTACAGAGAAACAAAACTGATTTTGGAATATTGATTTTATATCTTGCAACTTTGCTGAAATTATTTATTATTTCTATATACAATGCTTTGTTAAGTCTTTATAGAGTGTTGAAGACATAATGCAATCACGTCTGTGAGAAAAGATAATTTTTTTCTCCCTTCAGATAGGTATCATCTATTATTAATTTGTCTTGCTTGATTGCTGTGTCTAGGACATTCACTACCAGAGTAAACAGAGGTGTCAAATATGCATATATTCACCTCATTTTTAATCTCAAAATAAGTTTTTAATTTTCATTAAGTATCATGTTACCTCTGAGTTTTTTGCATATGGCTTTTATTATGTTGAGATAACTTTGTTCTATTCCTAGTTGGTTCAATGTATTTCTTTTCTTTCCCTGTTATCTTAAGTACAGTTCAGAGTATTAACTATATACATACTGGTATGTATCCACCACTAAATATCCATTTCCAGAATTCATTTTTTTGTGCAAAACTGAAACTGTATACCCATTAAAAATAACTCAACATTACCTCTGTGCTACAACTCTTGAAAACTATCAATCCTCTCTGTTTCTATGATTTTGAGTATTATAAATATCTCATAAAAGTGGATCTATTTTTTTCTTTTAAACAGTTTTTGTTCTCATTTCTTTTCTTTCTTTCTTTCTTTTTTTTTTTTTTTTTGCATTACTGGGGCTTTAGCCACTGTACCAGTCCCTTTTGTGATGGGTTTTTTGAGATAAGGTCTTCCAAATTATTTGCCCAGGTTGGCTTTGAACTGTGATCCTCCTCTTCTCTGCCTCTTGAGTATCTAGGATTACAAGAGTAAGCCACCAGCACCCAGTTGTCCTCATTTCTTGAAATAGGCTTCTTTTGTGATTATTTGGGTTTTTGTAGTAAAAGGCTTAAATTCCTTTCTTGTTTCCAGTTGTGTAGACTTTCTTAACCCAGGGTTTATATTTAATATCCTAAAACTATGCTCAAGGCTTTTTGACATCTCATATAAACTTTTGGATTTTTTTCTTATTTCTATAAAACATGCCATTAAAATTTTGAAAGGATTATATTGAATCTGTAGAACACTCTACATTACAATTCAGAATTACGCCAGCTTAACTTTAATGATATTCAAAATCTCTGATTTTCACAACTTATCTGCAATCCTGTTAGTGGCTGATGTCACAAAACTGTATCTTTATATGATGTATGTCCTAGATCACAAACTAATGATTTTTAAGATGAATTAGTTTCCTTTTTTAAATGTGTAGAATGTGGAGCTCTAAAAAAAGAGTGGAGTTACAAGCCACTGTTGCAATAATATTAGCTTTTTATATATCCCATGTATTTATTCTTGGGGACATGGTTCCAGTGGTAGTGCACTTGTCTCACTAGTGTGAGGTCCTGAGTTCAATCCCCAATACTGCCAAAAAATCCGTTTCTAATGAGCTTAATTAGTTACTAATTAGTTACTAATTACATTAAAGATAATAAATAATTATCTTTATTTCTTTGCATAGCTTCAAGATACTGTATAATACTTTGTCATTTCAACCTTAAAGACTCATTCAATGTAACTTCTAGTCTTCTTTTTCTTTTCCAAAGAAGAAATGATGTGTGGGACATTCTGAATTTCGCTGAGCTGTGCAAGCAACTTGCAGGAGGGGTGTAGCTCACCAACTTTTTCACCTGCTTCAATGTGGCAAGTCTTTGCTTTTTACTTACTTACCTGGGGCACTACAACCTCTTAACTACTTTCTTGAAATTCATGTAAAAGCTTTCTGGACTGAATATTATGGTTAAGTCATTGTTTCTGTAGGGCACACAAGTATCTAGGATTTTCCATTAGCCATTTTGATAAAAAAAAATGCATTTTCTATTGCTACTTGCTTCACGATTCTTCCTTTGCCATTCAACAATTTGATTCTAGTGTTCTTCAGCATGGCTCTCTCTGGGTTTGCCAAAATTACAGTTAATTGACCTTATTGTATGTCTAGATTCACGTCTTCCATCCAATTTGTCATTTTCAGGCCATTATTTCTTCCAATTTTGCTGTGTCTTTCTTTCTTTCCTCTTCTCTGCAACTCCTATGTATTTGATAGTGTCCTACAGGTCTGTTATGCCTTGTTCAATCCTTTTTCATTCTTTTTCTTTCCACTCAAGACAGATAATCTAATTGACCTATCTTTAACCTCTCTCATTTCTTCTGCCTGCTCAACTCTTTTGTTGATATTTTCTAGTGACTTTTTCCAATTTGTATATTGTGCTTTTCTGCTCAAGAATTCCTCTTGCTTACTTTTTATATTTTCTATTTTTTTATGATTTCCTTTACGATTAATGTAATGATATGTGTGGTGTATCTAATCTAAAATCTCTAGTGAGATTTTTCTGACACATTTTGTCTTTACTTCTTTTTCCTGTAATGGTCTATATCTTCTTGTTTCATTGAATGTGACACACCCACACACATACACATTTATATATCTGACATTTTGAATATTAAAATGTAAAAATATTTGAAATCAGATTTTTCCCTCCCCATCACTTTTTGTTGTTGGTTGTTATATGTTGTTGTTGTTCATTGATTTAGTAACTTTTCTAAACTACTTACATAAAAGATAACATTCTCTGTTGTAGGTAGCTATAACAGTCCTGTTTCTTAGAGCAATGGTCATCCAGTAATTTCTCAGAGATTTCCTTCATTTCCTGGAACCAAAGAGAAAGTGCTCTTCCAGTCCTCTCAGATCCTTTCCCTGTCGGTGCTCTCCTTCGGTCCTTAGTCCAAACATTTGGAGTTCTGACTTAGTTTCATTTTCTATTAGCATGTGCTCCAAAGGTCACCTAGAGGTAAACAATTATGGCTTTCTTACATCCAGCTCTGGTGGTGCATGAGGCTAAAAATAATTACCTAGTATATGTGAGAAATTTGGAAGCCTTTATTCTTCCAAATATCTCCTTCCTCAGCTTCTCCCTTCCTAAGTGGTTCAGTGTATATACTGCTTGGTCTATCCTCTTTGACACAAACAACAGCAACTGGTGTGTTTCTTTTGGTAAATGCCACCTGGAAAACCAGTTCAAGACTGAAAAGATCCAGGACCAGCCAAAGGCAAACCTCAAACTGGTCTTTCATGGTAGGTGAAAACACAGAACCTATGCTTTGTGAATGAGGTGCCTATTGCTCATTTTACTACCCATAAGGTTGGTGAAGGAGGAGCTGGTGGCTATCTTCATGACCACCTTTATTCTGGGGAATGATTAGATTCCAGGGTTTTGAAGAGTTCATTCAGCATCTTTTTCAAACAACTTAATACTTGCTTTAGTATAGGTACAGAATTCCTATACAGAATTTTGGAGATCCCTACTGTGCCATTGCTTATTTTTTAGTGATGTCATCCCTCAACACACTTTTCTGGCAATTTCTTATATACATTTAAAAATATTAGAACTTAGTATTGTTTGGATAAATATAATTAAAATATCCACAACATATTCTTGATTACATTGAAAATAATTCTGTAAATTGTCCATGGACTTTTTTCTTTTTTGATGGAACTTTGTCCTTGCAAAGCATATGCTCTATCCCTTGAGCCACACCCCCAGTCCATTTTGTTCTGGTTATTTTGGAGATGGGAGGGAGGTCTCTAGAACTACTTTCCCAGGCTGACCTCAAACTGCAGTCATTCCAATCTCAGCCTTCCAAATAGGTTACAGGTGTGAGCCATCAGTGCCTGGCTATTCATGGACTTTTGAAAATAGAGCATAGCAATGAACTTTTCAACATTCAGTTTTCTTTGTGATGTGAACAAAATTCCCCATAAATTTCTTGTCATTGTTGCTCACCCTGTTGACTTTTCAAAGACAGAAAAAAAAGGTATAAAAATCTTTACTACATTTGTGGGTTTTGTTTTTGTAGTGTTGCTAAATATTTCTTTAAAAGTATTTACATCTTGAAAATGATAAAAAAAAATTTACATTTTTTAAAGTAATTTTGTTATGCCTATAAAATTCCATGACTCATGTGTTTTCATTTTGAACTAAACATTTTACAGATATTTAATTTCTATATCTTAATGTGCTTTTCTATTTCACTTTGTATGATGTCAGTTTTTGTTCTGATGCTCTCTACTGTTTACATTTTAATTCTCCCTTTATGTTTACTATTCAAGAGTTAAGGTTTTTGAGGTACTTCTCTGGTAACAAAAATATTTAAATGTTTTAACCAAATCATTAATTTTTTGCTTTATATACAAATTCTCAAGGAGTTTGCATTCTACTTCAAAAGGTATAGATGCTTTTCATTTAAAAAGTTTCTAGGTTATTTCAATTTTTGAAGTGTGTTTTTAATTACCTGGATTCTTTTGTTATGAGAAGGTAACGCTTCTTAACCTAAAAAGATTAGGAACCATAGTGAATATGGTATGATCACATGCTGTTGAGCATATAAGGCCATTTCCAGCCAGTTTTACTCTGGTAATCTTCTATGGCTTAACTGTGGATAAACAGGTTCTATAAATTAGCATGCATAGAGACTTTAACAAATTAATATGTCACAGTGCATTCTCACAGTTTGGAAGGTCTGTTGAATTGGCCACTTACCTTTCATTATCCAGAATCTACATACCATTCTTGTGACAGGAATACTTCAATGGCATTCTGGGTAAAATGACTTTCCCCCACTTTCAGTAAGTGTTGTTTGGGTAGGATTTTTGCATACCCTTTCCTCATTTTATGCATGTGATTTAAGCTGAAACAATCAGGGTAATTCCATTACTTCAACTACACTGATAGGATTAGGAGCAGACAGTTGACCCAACCCAAGACAGTAAGAAACAGTAACTTAATGTCTCTTATAGAAGTCTCTAAACAGGTCTCTTTCCTCTGGACTTAACTGGGAGAGAGAATGGGATTTGGGGTTCTACCATCATCTCATTGTTCTCTCAACTTGTGTCTTCTTGTTCACATACAAAAGATTAAGGGCCAGTGCATGGATCTTAGCAAAGTTGTTTTATTTCTGAATTGAGTCATTCTTCAACCACCTAATTTTATTAGCCCATCAATTTCCTAATTGATGGAATGATTTGTAAGAGAGACAAATATATTTTGGACTCAACAGTGGCTGTGTTTCCTTTTTAAAGTTTTTCTCTATGTGTTTCATTATAAATAACAGAAATTAAATAACAATATTCATCTTGTGTAAGGACTACCATATGAATACATACAGAAATTAGACATTTTAAATTCAAAATAAGTATGTTATTGATCATATCTATTTCTATATATATAAGAATATTTCTATTCCTATAGTGGTTAAATCTTCATATTGCTTTGTGATTTTTCTGTAATAAAAATTAAATGTTATAAAACTTAGAATTAAAAATAAATGGCTTATAGTATCATGTCGAAACACAAATAGGAAATTCCGAGTCCAAACACCAAACCTGACAGCAACATTCACCTGCTGACTACTCACCTTATCTCATCTCCTTTATCCCAATCATTGGAAATTTCTGATATTTACAGTCCAATGTTCTCATCCTGTTCATATCAACACGACCATACATGTAGGGTAGACTCCTTTCAACTAAACTATCTCTCTATATGTCTTTTTGAATAACTTTCCTGAAACACTCCTCTCTACCATCACCCAATTACAACACTCCAGTCACTTTGGCAATTTAATTCACTTATTTTCCTCTCCACTATGAAAGTTACAATAAATCATATTTATTCTGCACTATGAAGTATCCAAGCAAGTGGGAAACTTGTCCCCATGTTCCAACTTATGCACATGGGAAAAGGATCCAGTAAAATATCTTCTAAAAATTTTCCGTTGCCTTCCTTAGAATAAACTCCTTATTTTGGTCTAGGGTGTTATGTATGGTCTGGATTTATTTTGTTTTTTTTTTTTAATAGAACTGGAGTTTGAACTCAAGATGTTGCACTTGCTAAGTACACACTCTACTACTTGAAACACACCTTCAGTTCATTTTGAAGATGAGGTTTTATGAACTATTTACCTGGTTTAGAATCAAACCACTAACCTCTCAATATCAGTCTCCCAAATAACTAGGATTATAGGAATGAGCCTCTGGCATCTGGCTTCATATCACCTTTGGATTACCTCTCCTCTCTTTCACTCTGGTCTTACCTTGCCAAACTGATCCCTTCCCTTTATTCCTTAAAACTGGGCAAGTTACATCTCCCTCTCTCTCCCTCTCTCTCTGTCTCTCTCTTTCTCAGCTGTACTGAAGTTTGAACTCAGGGGCTCTACAACTCGACCCAGGCAGCCATGTCTCCAGTCCTTTCTGCTTTGCTTTGTTTTCCAGATACTGTCTTGCATTTTTGCCCAGCCACCCTTGAACCACAATCCTCCTACCTATTCCTCCCACGGAGCAGAGCATTCAATTTAATGTATCTCTGAAACTGGAATGTATTTTCCAGAATGCCATCTTTATGACTGGATGGTTTCTTATTTATTTATTGAGCTGTTTGTTGTAATATTTCTCAGGATATAGTGTAATTTCATTATGTCTGTCAATGATTTAACTGTATCTAAAACAGGACAAGTGACTAAGTGAATGAATAAATAGGTGAATTTCCCATAATAAAAATTTCATAATCTCCATGTAAGAATTAATTTCCTCTTCTTTACTGTTGCATGTAATTTTTACTAATCAGCACTACACCATAATGAGATTTGTACGTCTTTCTCCTCTTATTAAATGGCCCATGCGATTTGATGAGATGGGTGGTTTTGTTTTTCCTTTCTTGTCTTCTCAAGCAAGTGCCTTGAACAGTGCCTCAGTATTTTAGACATGATGGCTATTCACAAATGCTTGGTTAATTGAATTATGTTACCTACATGAAATTGTAAGAATCTCACATGAATATTCCTCAGGGAAAGATTTTTCTTGTGGAACTTCTCATGGTCCCTTAGACCAAAATAAGTTGCTACTTCCTCAATTTTTCCATTGCAGTTGGCACATGCTAAGTAGTTCAACAATATGATGTATGCCATAGGCATTTACCAACATGTCTGTTTCTACAGCTAGACTGAAATGATGTTAGCATTGTTTCTCTTCTTTGGGCAGTAATGAGGTTGGAAATTGGGGTCTTCAACTTATTAGGCAGGTGCTTTATCAGTTGAGCTACGTCACCAGTCCCTTTTTGCTTTAGATATTCCAAGTACGGTCTTGCTTTTTGCCCAGGAGTGGCCTAGGATGAAGATTCTCCTACCACACTCTACTTGTTTGTTAAGATGAGACCTCACTAGTTTTTGTCCAAGTTTAAACCACAAACCTTGTGACCTCTGCCTCCCGAGTAGTTGGAATTACAGACATGTACCACTGTACCAGCCTGCATTGTTTCTTCAATATTCCTAACCTCAAAAACATCATTGTTATTAAAGCAATATTCAGATTCCCACCATTATCTAGCAGCCTTTCCAGTCTGTCATTGTTAGGATGACAATCATACATACAAAGGATAATCATACGTAGCTCTGGAGAGGACTTGCCCATCACAAAATGACTAATCAGGCAACAAAACAACTCACTTTGAGAGTACAAAGCTAAAGTCAAAGACACTTCAGTTTTTGGTGTGGGAAGCATGTGATACCAATCTGTTTTATCCTCCACTTTTCTACACTACCTACAGTACTCAACAATGTTTTCAGGAAAGAGGAGATACTGCAAGTATATCAGAATTATATTTTTATGAACTTTGAATAAGCTTTGTCTTATTTTGACAATAATTGAACTTATCAAAACAAACATATCTACACATCTGGAATCTTAGCTATTTGGGAGGTGGAGAATGGGAGGACTATAGTATGAAGCCAGCCCAGGCAAAAAGTCAACAAGACTCCCATCTCAACACATTAGCTGGGTGTGGTGGCATATGCCTTTCATCCCAGTTCCATGGGAAGCATAAACAGAAGGATTACTGTCCAGGAAAATCAGGATAAAATTGTAAAACCCTATTCCAATAGTAACTGAAAGCAAAACAGACTGAGGGTATCATGTAGTAGAACACCTCTCTAGCAAGTGTGAGGCCCTGAGTTCAAACCCCAGTACTACCACCAAAAACAAAAATCAAAAACTCCACTGTTCAGCTAAAAAAGAACTTCATAAATAGTATATATATGGTGACTGATTTTTCAAAGAAACATGTCTCATCCAAACCACCTGCAATATGTTCAAAAGAAACCTTTGAAATATGGGGTGACAAGGGGAGGAAACCCAAAACTTTTTGATATCCCCTACCATTGTGTCAGTATTTATTCATTTAATAATGTTTTTAATAGGTACTTTTTCTAAGAACTCTTATTACCTCTTAGAATAAAACAGTGAGACAGACAAGATATGCCATCACCTTTAGGTTTTCATTCTATTAGTGAACTTGAAAGTTCAACATGTACCAGATAAGGTTAGACTTGTGTGTGTGTGTGTGTGTGTGTGTGTGTGTGTGTGTGTGTTCATGGTTGTTATTATGTATACTTGTTATTGGGTTTCACCAAAAAGTGCATTACCACTTGAGCCACACTCCCAGTCATTTTGTCTTAAAGTGTTTTTTCAGATATGGTATCACACTTTTTGCCTGGGCCAGCCTTCACCTACCTTCACCTTCTGAGTAGCTGGGATTATAGGCATATGCCAGTCTACATACCCAAAGCATTTTTCTTTAAATACTTTGTCCTATATGTCCTTTACAAGATGAAGTCACCAAAACTAAGAAGGGTGGACTGGAGGGTCAGTGAAATTAGAATAGCAGAAGATGTCAGAGGCCATCCTTTCCCTACACGTCCTCAGCCTAAGAATTTCATAGCTGTCTGGACTTGATCTCACTGATCAAAGTAATCCAACAAGGGCAAAGCAACACAACAGTTCCTGGCTAAGATCCAGACTCTCCAGGTGCTGAATGACCTGCAAAGGATGGGTAGTCCTCTGGAATCTGCATCCAGGTAGGGAGGAAAAATAATGTTCAAGTCTTTTTCTGTTACCACGATGCCATCCTGTGGAGGCAGTGCATTATTCACAATACCAACTGTGGTGTGCAATGCTGGGCATCTGGAGAGATGTTCCCAGATATTTGAGCACAAATGATGCTTGTTGAGAACAAACATGTACTGAGTTTTAAAACATTGTTCTACAAAGTTTGATTCCAAAAATTCCTTGACCACAATGACAAGGATTGTTCTTTTGAATCTTTTTCTGCTTGTGGCTGTGGTCACTGAAGTAGGTATGAATACTTTCCCTGAGAAAGAAACCTTAGCCTTGGTATCTCCATCCCAACTACCAGTTCATATGAGGTTCCCATTTTAGCAGACATGCAGGGACTAAATGACCTTTGCTTTTCCTTTGATTATTTTACTTTCTGAATCAAGTATTCAAATCACTACATGTTAATCTAATAAGCATAATACTGAGGGGGAAAAATGAAGGTCTATCATCATGGCCATGAAAAAGTTCTTCAAGCAAACTATTGTAACAGTTGCCTCAAGTTATGACTGTGTATGTTACCTGCAACCTCCAAGTCCATAACCTGCTGAAACCACTACTTTCCTTGACTACATCAGTATCTGGAAAAGCTACACAATTTCTGGTAAAATACATTATATTGAGCCAAGGAGAAGCAAAAGATTTCCCTTGACTGATGCAAGGGATTGCAGATGATGGTTAGGGTAGGGCATCAGGAATGGAGTTGGTTTTGGGTATTTTTCTGTCTTTGCCAAAATCATGAGAAATTTTAGAGGAATCTTTCAGTGGAATGGAAATTGCCAACCTATGGCCTCACAGCTTTACCTTCAGCCCACTTTATCCTATATCACATCCTACCATTCCAGAAATTTTTATTGACATTGTAGTTAATATCAAAACACACATAAGAATGTATATATATACATTCAAGTAAGAATTCCTACACTCTCAGTCATATCACCCTTTTTCATGGGTAAAATGAAATTCATAAAGATTCAGTAAGTTATAAATGAATGGTGTTTGTTCTATAATAATAATTATTCAGAAAAATAGCAGTATTTCAAATGTATTTAGCACATGACCATTCAAGAGATCACCTCTCCCCTGCTAGAAAGGTAAAATTATCATTGTCACTCTCAAGTTATGTTTAAAATAAAGATCTTTAGCATTTTTATATTAATGAATAGTTTAGGCTATCTGGAAACAGAACAGAGTATCTTTGTGTCTCTGAAGCAAGAGTTAAAATGATATTATACTGTATTTCTACATGAGAGAATATAATATAAATAACTTAAGAGCTTTATATTCAAACACCAGAAAAACGGGCATTGGTAAAAGCTTAAGAGTTTGTATTTTGGGTTATTTATATGTCATCAAAATATCACATCTCTCTGCAGAATGTGCTAGTACTCAAGTCATGTAATGTAGAGGCTCAGAGCATGGGGCAGATGACACGGGCAAAGGATGATATTGCATTATAGATTTATATCCTCTAAATAACATTAACCACTGTGTTGAATTCTCCATGGAAAAGGGATATGGTATCACTAGAGCTTTAAGCTTGAGCATCTTTGGTGTGTTATAAATTGGAAATTATAGCAACCTGAATGCTTAGGAAGCACTAGAAATTAGAAAATATGGAAACCTGCAGGTTCTCATATATATTGTATATTTCATTGCATGGTTCATTTTCTATGTTGCAAATATCAATTATTAAATACTACCAACATTTTTTAAGTAGTCACTTTTAGTCATAATATTTTACATGTATATTTATACCACCATAATGAAAGCTCTCAATGTGTTTCACAGACTATACACAACTTTATTAATAAAATGTGACTATCTCTACTAAAAGCACATTTTTATTCAAGATAATTGTACTATGCAATAGACATAGGTTATGTTAATGGACAAGGGAGAGAGTATGAATAAATAAAAGCTATAGATAATCCCCAAACCTAATTTCAACAACTATTTCAAATTTTCTTCTTCTACCAAACCTTTACAAGGGCTGCTAACAGGTAATAAAATTGACTGATTGGCACTTCACTTCCAATTCCTTCTGTTGCTCATCTACTGGTGAAAATGCTAACGAGCAGAGGAATAAGTTTTCTGCAGGTAGTTGAGGAAAAGGGGGACAGAAAAAGGAACAGAAGTAATCCACCACCCTGATAATCAGCTCATGAATAACAGAGAGTTGACTGAAACGATAACATTTAAGTAAGTACTGTAATAAACTCAGTAATCAGCCTCTTCAGTGGCTTGGTGGCAGTAAGAGAACTACCATCTTCACAACTACAGGGAAGTCTATGATTTTTACAGAATTTATTCTGCAAACAGGGTATCAGACTTCAAAGGAAAAAGTGAAGGACATTCAACTGGAAAGTTTAGATTTTCTCTAAGATATCTTTGCTTACATTACATAAAGGCTCCAAGTTTATAAGAAATCTTAAAGGGAATACATATATCATCAGGATGTTATTGCTGCTTGTAAAATCCACCAATCACAAAATTCCAAATTCACAATATGTGACATTATGGATTGTTTTGATCTCTTCCAAATTATTATTTTTTCCCTTTAACTGCCTGAAGTTACAGATTATTTCCTTGGGGACCAAGAGAAGCATTGCGTGTAGATTGATAGGTAGATTCAATGACTGCACTGTGCCCTGATACAAAGGCACATCTATCTGCAGTAGTCTTTGGCAAGGGTACACAGTATATCACAGTTATTTTTAGCATCACTCCCAATCAAAGACCATGTGTTTAGCTGGTTTTCCCTGCCTTATCTTGAAATTCTATAATGAATCCAAGTAGGAAGAGTTGGTTGTCAGTGGCAGTTTGTAGAATCCCTGGCTATGTCACCTTCTTTTTTTTTTTGTCTATTTGCTTTCATAATTATTTTATATATGTCTGCCACTAAACCCCCTAATACTAATCAAAGAAAGTTCACCCACTTTTAGACATTTTCCCTGGCTGAGCCACTAAATATTTACAACGTTTCTTTAGGGTTCTCAAAGAGATGAAATCTCCATGTTTGTATGTGTGTATGTGTTTCACATTCGCCAATCACATTCTTGCTACCTTTAGGCAAATCCACACTATAATATCCATTTCTACTTTAAACTGTCATTATCTTGACTCCTGAGTCTTCGCTTTTAACAATGCCAAAGCAAACCATCACTCCGTGTTTTGGCATGTTGAAGATTGGAAAATACGTTAGTGACCATATCTCTAAATTTGTGCTTAGTATCACTTATTTGTGTTGGGGGTATTAAAAGTCCTACATTTGTCACTCCTAATTGGGTCCTAAGCAGGAAAAAGCAGTTCCCAGAGTGCCCTCTGTAAGCTGTCATAAACAGAAATATGAGGCAGTGCCAAATTCTCTAAGACATGACAGCCAGTGATTAGGATGTTTTAATTTAGTGGACACAACCGAACTTCCCCTGACACCTAAATGGCAAATGCCTTAAGTGATGTATTTTTCACATATTCAAACTTAGAACTAATGAAAAGTAGCTTAAAGTGGGCATTTTAGAGAAATGGAGACAGCAAGGGGCTGAGTTTTAGCATAACACAGAGTTTAAAACTATGTTGACACTGTAAAATACTGAATTAACACAACCGAAATAATGAAAACAAATTTCAGACATTTCTCTCTCAAAAAACTCATCATATGAAAGGAACACATGCACATGAAGAATTCTTTTTAAAAAAATTTCTGCATTTCCGTTTTTTTTCTATGATCTCTCTTTTGGTTCAATGACCGTAATGTGGATCTGACATGGATAGAAAATATGAATGGAAAAGTTTGAAACTAACCTCTTTAGACTGGGCTAGACAGAAAAGCCTAATGGGGTGCATATCATGTCAGATTGCCAAAGAGGAAGTATGATTGCTAACATTACTGTATTTGAGCAAACTTGCTCCACAAAATTAATGATGGAGAATTAAAAATTTTCAGCTTGCTTACTTACTTACTTACGTATCTGTTTGCTTGTTTATACATAGGGTCTCTCTATGTAGCCCACGCTGGCCTTAAATTCACTATTCTCCTGTCTCTGTCTCTCAGGTGCTGAGATTACAGGTATATGCCACCACACCTAGCTTCAATTTTGTGGATGATTTTGTTGTTTTGTTTTCCTTTCCAATAGGCTGAAACCATAAAGCCAAATCATTATTTTAAATACTCTGTAGAAATTTCACTTATGTCCAGATAGCTCACTCAACCCACTCCAGAGAAAAATTTTAACATTCAATGTCTCTCTGCGTTAAGGGCAACAAATGCTAGCTAATTTTTTAGGTGTCTTACCTATCCTCACCCCTCCCTTGTGTGCTCTCGCTTTTATCATGTGCTCATAGTCCAATCCCCTTGTTGTGTTTGCCCTTGATGCTTAAATGCAACTGAGGCCAATAGGAAAAGGGGAACAGGTACTAGAGAAAAGGTTATATCAAAAAGAATTAACCTAGAAGGTAACACCCACACACAGGAAATCGATGTGAGTCAATACCCTGTATAGCTATCCTTATCTCAACCAGCAAAAACCCTTGTCCTTTCCTGTTATTGCTTATACTCTCTCTACAACAAAATTAGAGATAAGGGCAAAATAGTTTCTGCTGGGTATTGAGGGGGTGGGGGGGAGAGGGAGGGGGTGGAGTGGGTGGTAAGGGAGGGGGTGGGGGCAGGGGGGAGAAATGAACCCAGCCTTGTATGCACATATGAATAAAAAAAAAAAAAACAGTAACAACACCACCAAAAAAAAAATTCAATGTCAATTTCTTTTTAAATATTCTTAATCCATTCATCAGTTGTAGCACACGTGATCTGTTTCCATAGCATAACTATTGTGAATAGTCCTGAGATAAACATGAATATACGAGTTTCCTTATTTACCCTGATTAGTATTCCTTCAGTTATACCCAGGAATAGTGTCACTGAATTGTATGTTAGTTCTATATTTATTTATTTTATTGTTTTTACATTTATTCACATGTGTATACATTGTTTGGGCCACCTTCACCTCCTCCCCTCCCCAAAAGACATAGTGTTTTTGCTAGTTTGAGATAAAGATAGCTATACAGAGATAAAGATAGCTATACAGAGAGATTCCTAGGCATTGCTCCCATGAACAAATGTATTACAACCCACACTGGTTCATCTCTACTACATCTCTTCACTACTTCCTAGTCCCCTAAACACAGATCTGCCATATAATCCAACAATACCACTCCTAGGGATATACCCAAAGGAGTGTGACTCAGGTTATTACAAAGGCACCTGCACACCCATGTTTATTGCAGCACTATGCACAATAGCCAAGCTATGGAAATAACCAAAATGTCCCACAACTGACGAATGGATTAAGAAAATGTGGTATTTATACACAATGGAATTTTACTCAGCCACAAAGAAGAATGAAATTTTGTCATTCACAAGTAAATGGAAGGAACCAGAGAACATCATCTTAAGTAAAGTTAGCCAAGCTCAGAAGGCCAAAACTCATATGTTCTCCCTCATATGCAGATTATTGACCTAAAATAAATGCAGTAATATTATTGGACATGGGTCACACACTAAGGGGAGAATGCAAACAGAAGGAATAGGAAAGGGGAAGGAAACCTAAAACTTGAATGTGGTTGATGTGTTCACTGTAGAGGAGTGAATACGGCCATCTATTTTTATTTATTTATTTTTTGAGGACCTTCCATATTGCTTTTTTCAAAGTAGTTGCACCAATTTACATTTCCACTAACAGTTTGTAAGGGTCCCTTTTTCCTCACATCCTTGTCAACATTTGTTTTTTTCTATTCTTGATGATAGCCACTCTGGTTGGAGTAGGGTAAAATCTCAATGTAATTTTGATTTGCATTTCCTTATGGCCAAGAATGTTGAACATTTCTTCATGCATTTGTTGGCCATTTGTAGTTTTTCTTTTGAGAACTGTTAAATAATTTGCCCATTTATTAGTTGGGTTGTTGCTTCTTTAGGAGTCCAACTTTTTGTGATCCCTATATATTTTGCTTATTAATGCTTTGTCAGATGTATAGCTGGCCAAGATTTTCTCCCATTCTGTGGGCTGCCTCTTCAGTCTAGTCAGTCTTTCCTTTGTTATGCAGAATTTTTTTTTATCAACTTCAAATTTTAATGGTTAATGGAATATTAACTATGATGACAAATATCTCTTATTCAGTTGCTACCAAACTCATAAAGAATTTTAGCTAAGAGTGTTTTGATAAGGAGGAAAAGAGAGGCTTCCCTTGCAGAAGCTTGAAGGGAATCAGAGAATATCACCTTCAAGTAGAGAATGAGAAACAAGAACAGAAGACATAAAAACTGTTTTTCCTACTTCATAGTTTTCCTGAGAAAACTCTAAAATCAATGTCTCAGAATTCATTGCTTTATTCCTCTGCCATGACTTCAGGAAGAAAAAATTGAACATTAGAAAATACAATAATTACCACTATTTGAATTTGTAAATCATCTTTTTCTTGGAAAATTTACCTTAAGGAGAAGTACAGTTCAGAGGATGAAGGATCTAATGACTCCAGTATTATTAGACTGCACATGTAGCTACTCGAGAAAGAGGCAGCATGGCTTTGGACTAATGAGTCCAAGAGGGTGGTTGTTCTCATTTTTAGGGGAAAGAGTTAGTAATGACAGTTTACATAGGTCTCTCTGCAGTCACTTGATTAGCATGACATGAGAGCAACAGTTGACTGACCAGAGCAATTCACATATGAAATCCTGAGATACCATCTAATGAAATCAGCAATTGAGTATTGAGGTAACTATTATGTCTGTCTCTTAAAACTCCTGAATTTTCTGATGTTTTCTCCTTTCATTAGACAGGTTTTGTTGTTGTTTTCAAATATTATTTTTGCTAAAAGTAGAGACAAATAAGACAAGTGAGAGCAAACAGAACAGTAATGAATCCACTCACTGGCATGCATAGTTACTGTCTGTTGGCCCTTGGACATTGCCAGATTGTGCAAACATGGCACCAATAGGCATGAGAACTGCAGGCTCACTGATTAGTCCCAATCTAGAGTATCCTATTTATTACAAGTCAAGAAAATTTAAGAGGTACAAGGAAAAGCAGGAGTATTTTCATGAGTGTTTCTAAATGGAATTTCAGTTTTGTCATATGAAGCAACTCAAAATATTTACCATGGAAAAGATTGAGCTCAGTCATTATAGGCATGTTAAAATAGATACAGTGGAGAAAAGACTCACTCTTCAACCAGTGTTGCTGGGAAAACTGAATATCTGCATGCAGAAAACTGAAACTAGTCCAGGTTTTTCATCCTATACAAGTGTCAACTCAAAGTGGATTAAGGACCTTAATATAAGACATGAAACCTTAAAGTTAGTACAGGAAAGAGCAGAGAATACCTTGGAGGCAATAGCCATAGGCAATGACTTCCTCAGTAGAACTCAAATGGCTCAGCAATGAAGAGAAAGGATTAACAAATGGTACTAAATGAAATTAAAAAGCTTCTGTACTACTTTTTTTTTTAAAAAAAAGCTCTCTATATCAAAGAGACTGCCCAAAGAACGGGAGAAAATCTCTGCTAGTGATACATCTGACAAGGGATTGATAACCAGAATATACAGAGAGCTCAAAAAACTAAACTCCCCAAAAAACAATGACCCAATAAGAAATGGGCAAATGAACTGAACTTTTTCAAAGAAGAATTTTAAATGGCTAAAAAAATACATGGAAAAAATGCTCAACATCCCTGGCCATAAAGACATGGAAATCAAAACCACATTAAGATTCTATCTCACCCCTGTTAGAAAGGCTCCCATCAAGAAAACAATGAGCCCAATGCAGGTGGCTTGTACCTATAATCTTAGCTACTCAGGAGGCAAAGATCAGGAGGATCTTTTTTTTTTTACAGTTGAAACAACTTTATTTTTTTTTTCTTATATTCGTATGTGCATACAATGTTTGGGTCATTTCTCCCCCCTTCCCTCTCCCCCTTTTTTACCCCTCCCCCCTCTCTCTGCCCCCATACCCTCTCGCTGCCAGGCAGAAACTATTTTGCCCTTATCTCTAATTTTGTTGAAGACAGAGTATAAGCAATAATAGGAAGGACCAAGGGCTTTTGCTAGTTGAAATAAGGATAGCTATACAGGGAGTTGACTCTCATTGCTTTCCTGTGCATGTGTACTACCTTCTAAATTAATTCTTCTCAAACTAACCTTTTCTCTAGTTCCTGGTCCCCTTTCCTATTGGCCTCAGTTGCTTTAAAGTATCTGCATTAGTTTCTCTGCATTGAGGGCAACAAATGTTATATAGTTTTTTGGGTGTCTTACCTATCCTCATACCTCCCTTGTGTGCTCTCGCTTTATCATGTGATCAAAGTCCAGTCCCCTTGCTGTGTTTACCCTTGATCTAATGTCCACATATGAGGGAGAACATATGATTTTTTGTCTTTTGGGCCAGGCTAACCTCACTCAGAATGATGTTCTTCAGTTCCATCCATTTATTTGCGAGTGATAACATTTCATTCTTCTTCATGGCTGCATAAAATTCCATTGTGTATAAATACCACATTTTCTTAATCCATTTGTCAGTAGTGGGGCATCTTGGTGGTTTCCATAACTTGGCTATTGTGAATAGTGCTGCAATAAACATGGGTGTGCAGGTGCCTCTGGAGTAACCTGTGTCATATTCTTTTGGATATATCCCCAAGAGTGATATTGCTGGATCATATGGTGGATCTATGTTTAGATTTTTAAGAAGTCAATCAGGAGGATCTTAGTTTGAAGCCAGTCCAGGCAAATTGTTCACCAGATCCTATCTCAAAAAACACCCATCACAAGAAAGGGCTGATGGAATGGCTCAAGGTATAGGCCCTAAGTTCACACTCCAGTACCACACACACACACACACACACACACACACACATGAACATGAATAAAACAAATGTTGCCAAGGATGTGATGCGTGGAAAAGGGAACCCTCTTACACTGTTGATGGGAATGTAAATTAGTACAACCACTGTGGAAAACTGTATGGAGGTTCCTCGGAAAACTAAACATAGAACTGCCAAGTGATCCAGCAATACCATTGTTAGAGATATACCTAAAGGATTGTGAGTCAAAAGCATCTGCACACCTGTGTTTATTGAAGAAATATTCACAATAGCTAAGTTCTGGAAACAGCCAAGATGTCCACTTCTGATAAATGGATTAAGAAAATGTGGTTGATATACTCTCTATAAACAAAAATGAGTATAGAATTCTTAAATCATCTGAAACCATCATAAGAAAGGGACAAATGTAGAATGAAGAAAAATAGAGGAGATGAACCAATTGGGGTTGTAGTACATATATACATGCAAATATCATAGGGAAACTTCCTGTTTAACTATCTTTATCTCAAACAAGCAAAAATGTCATTTTATTATTTTTTCTTTTTTTCTTCTACAAAATGGGAAAATAGGAGGGTAGAACAGGTTCTAAGGGAGGAGGTTGTTACCAGTGGGAAGGGGGGGAGGGTGAATATGGTGCAAAAGCTGTGTACACATGTATGTAAATGCAAAAATCCTACCTTATTGAAACTATTCCAGAAATGTGGGGGAAAGGGGAACAAAGGAGAGCAGGGTAGGGGGTGACTTCAAGTACGATATATTTGATACATTTTAAGAACTCTTGTAAATGACAGAATGTACCACCACCCAGAAAAACAATAACAACAAAAAAATCAAAAGAAAGAAAATATGATATTTATATACAATAGAATTTTACTCAGCCACAAAGAATGAAATTTTCTTATTTGCCGGTAAATAGATGGAACTGGAGTACATCATCTTAAGTGATGTTAGCCAGGTTCAGAAGACCAAAAGCTGTATATTTTCTCTCATATGTGGAATATAGACCTAATATAAAGTCAGCAATATTATGAAAAACAGGTCACACTAAGTAAGGGGAGGTCACATACACTAGGGGCAGGGTAAAAGAAGGAAGTTAAGAAGGTGAATATGGTTGGGATATTCTCCATACAAGAATGAATATAGAACTTTTAAACCTGTTGAAACCACCGTAAGAAGGGGACTAAGGTAAAAAGAAGAAAAACAAAGGAGATGAACCAATTTGGATTCATAAATATATATATATATATATATGAAAGTGTCACAAGGATACTCCCTGTATAGTTATCTAAAACTAGCAAAAATGTAGTTTTTCTCTCTTTTACTAAATGAGAGAACAGGAAGACAGAACAGGTCCAGAGGATGGGGGGAGGGGGTTGGTAAAGGTGGATTGGGGGAGGGGGAAGATGGGGAAAGGGTGTGGGAGAGTGAATATAGTGGAAATACTGTATGTAAACATGTATGCAAATGGAAAAATGATACCTGTTGAAACTATTTCAGGAATGGGAGGAGGGGAGGTAAAGGAGAATGGCAGAAGAGCTGAACTCAAGTATGATAAATTTGACATATTGTAAGAACTTTTGTAAATGCCACAAGGTACCCCTACCTAGCACAACAATAAAAAAAAAAAAAGAAAATTTGAGTGTCTTCCATGTGTGATGGACCAGCCACAGTGTGAATGGTACTGATAACCTTTACATATAGCAATTCACATAGACAAGATTTTACTCCATATAAGGAAGAACTTTTTGTCAGTGTTCTGCAGATAGAATATGTTATTTGTGACACTGTAAACTTCTTATTGTTTAAATTATTCAAACAGAGAATGAATGACAAAAGACTGAAAGGGCTGATGGAAGGCCCTTTCAGGTTTCGGTCTATATTTATTTTATTTCAAATCCTAATCTCATGATTCATGAGCTGTGTAATCTAGGACTAGTTATCTAGATTTTCTGAGACCCAGTTTCTTGTTTTCTGAGATAAAAAAGAAATGCTCACTATGTCAAGTGTTCCTGAGGTTGTGAAAAAGCAAAGGACTTAGTAGTGAATATAGCACTTGCAGGAACTCAAAAAATGGCAATTGTGCTTTCATTGCAGAAGGGATTTATTCATCAAACGTTTAATGGACTAACATTCTTTCAGGTTTGTTTCCTGCTTTAATTTTGTGTACATAAAGTGGGAACTTTTAAAATCATAAGCAATTTGTCATAGTAAGACAGTCTCATCGTGTTGCCCAGGCAGGCCCAGAACTTGCAATTCTCCTGCTTCGGCATCCTCAGTGGCAATGCACCACCACACTTTGGGCAAGCTAGTGGTTTCAGTATACATATATAGCACTCATGATTATAGTTTGACTGAAACTTCCTCCTAAAATTTACTTCTAAAATCTCCATAGCAACAACAATAATAGAAAATAGTGCATTGCATGCACACTGACTGTAAAAATTTCTATCAAGATGTAACATACCATTTCGTATTTCACTGGCCAAAGAAAGTCACATGATCTTACTGGACCTCAAAGGGAGTGGGAAGATGAAATTCTGGTAATTGTCTGGGAAGGTGATGCTTAGAAATATCTCATTAATACACTGATGAATGTTATACTCCAGAAGGTACTTTTTTTCCTTCTAGGTTAGAGCTTCTTTCATTTTTTCCGGGCTAGTATTCAATGCATTGTACTCAATACCATCACCAGTAAGCTCTACTAGAAGAATATGTAACAGTGCGTCCAATTACAGTCGTAGTGCTCATTTGGTAAAGTTAAATGTTTGTCATGATACAATATTAACCATAACTGAACGAAGATTTTAGAAAGGAGTTTCTATGTTTCTTCAATCATAATAATTAATAACAGTGTAGCTATTTTAACTAGCTAACCTGCGAGTTTTAGCTACATGATAAGAACTTTGGGCGTGGTCAGGGATGGCAGCACATTGGCCAGAATGGCAATGACCTTCAGTTTTACAGTTTCTAAAATTCTCAATACATGTCAGGCCAAATTTTTCAAAACCAATTATGTACATGTGAACATGTCTATTAATTTCTTCATTTAAGAAATGTTTTCACTTTTTTCAATTTTTATATTTGCATACCTAAGACAGCTTTGTTCACGCAACCTTACAATTTGATTTTAGCAAGTCACTCTTAAGATCAGTTCACTCACATATCTGTACAATTGAAGGGTTCTCACTTTTTTGCTTAATTTTCAACCTTTTGTTAAGTACCCATGGCAGTAGACATATCAGGAGTTGTAGTATTATCCAACCTGTACCAAAATGACTTAGGAGAAATTTACCAAAATAGAATTAAGGAATACTTATGTCTCAATATCATCTGCCTTAGGAAATTTCTAAAACAAGAATAAAGATGATTCTTCCTTTTGAACTGATTTTTCTTCTGGTCTCAGGGTTTTTATAAATTGTTATTTTAATTGTGTAGGCAAGTTTTGTATTAGAATCATCTAGGGACAGAAATGCTTTTATAAATGAATCTTCTTCATCCTGGCACCTGTGGATTTGGGATGGTGAATTTAAATGTACATATTTTATAAAGACATCCAAGTATATTTGAAAACTTAAGAGCCTTTTTAGTAGAAATTGTCCTCAACAGCTCAATCCTACTTAAAGTTAGATGGAGGAGAGGAGGGGGAGGAGGGGAAGAGAAAAAAGAAAAAGGAGGAGGAATCAAAATTTTGACATATGCTTTTTTTTTTTTTTGCAGTGCTGCGGTTTGAACCCAGGACCTTACATCTGCTAGAAAGATGCTCTACTACTAAACCACTCCATGAACCCTGGAATCAGAATTTTGAAATGAAAAGACAGCGGGGACTTATATGATACTAGAATCTTATTCTATCACATTTGGTCACTTTTATGTCCCCAAAACTGAGATGTTTGTGCTTCTATAGGAAAAGCATTTTAAGTACTTAATACCTTGTTTAAAAAGAAAAGTGAATTTTCACTTTGAGCCAGGCATCTCCTGTTTTACTCAAATGGATCATACAAGATTTAATAGAGATTAGTAAAATAATTTTACCTATGTTTTAAAAATATGATTTCTTTGCATGTGACTTTTTGAGCGTGACAAAGGAAACATTGCTTTGAATGAAAGAGATACTACTCAGAGAAAGGAGGTAACCATGTGCCTACAGACAGCTCCTGGCCTTAGAGTGTTCTCGCAAACTGTATTGAAATGAATGGAAGCAATTATAAACCAAAGCTGCTGACCTTTCTGGAAACACTGCCAATCCATAATCCCTCCTGCAATGCTAAAGCCCCTTTATTCCTGCTTAACAAACCTTGTCACCCTTGTCGCAGTGCTTCAGAACCCCTTGTTAACTTTTCCCCTTTTTGTTGTCTTTGGGGTATCAGCAGCATGCCTGTCTGCTGAAATATCTCGCTATTGCCAATTAAAGGAAGTGTAAGAATGAGCACTTAGGGATGAATTAACCTAGCAAGTTAACCTGGGGAAGCCTGTGTTAGGGATACAGCTCTATCATTGCAGCCTTAAGTATTTTCCTATTCATGGGGGCAAAGGGGTCAGTTATGTATTTGTGCAACAGTTAGAAAGCATGCAGTTATTTAAAGTGTAAACAATCTGAATAACAAATACCAGAATCTTAGAAATACCCCCATATGTTCTTTTTTCCCTCAAGTGAAGAAATGCTAATATTTAAGCACTGCTTTGCAGAACACTTAACAGCTACCTGTAGGTAGCATAAAAAAATTCCTTTAGGAAAGTCTTATCCAGAATATCTTCTTGCTTTATAATACCGACTTAACATATAAGCCCCTGGCTCATCTCTATTTGAATTAAAAAACATTTGAATGATTATTAAGTAGAATTCTCCAGAATTGAGTAGTTCTGACACTCAGATAAGAAAATAAAATCTTATGTTTAAATTATATGAGACTTGAACATCTAATCAAGATTTCTTTTTCTCAGTTTGTGTTTCTGATTTTCTGCTCTCATCAGTAAGTAGTTTTCCTGAAGAACGTTTTAGACTAGGAACCCTTAGTACATGTTACTGAATAACTTGCCCATCTGTGGTAGGAGAGTAGAAAGAAATCAAATGGGAGAACTTAACTCATTTTCCAGAAATATGAGTTGTTGCTAATATTTTTGGCAACATATCTAACCTTATTTATGCTTACAAAGGTTGGAGCAATGGAGAGAAATGATATTTCCTTTCTATGTGCTAGTTTTTTCCAAGATATCTGACTTAACATTTCAACAAATCTATGATATCCTGATTAATGCTAGTCTTTAGATGGAGAGCCTAAAATACACGTGGATGAAGTTATCTGACCAAAATGATAGTAGTATGAGGCCACAGAGAAATTAAAATTTGAATAGAATTTTCCACTCGTACAGACATTTTCCTGAATCCAGAGACAAGGTTTGATTTTTCTCTCACATTGTATCACATCATTTATACATAAATGCTTTACTCAATTAGAGGTATCCCATGTCAAGTAAAAAACCAAAAAACAAAAAAGTTACAATCAGATATCACAGGTCATATGACTTTTAATTAGATGATTTAAGAACATGTTGGAGTTTATGCAAACATAATTTGTAAAAGTGTCTTTCTTCATGCTTTATTTTAAATATGATTTGAAAAAGTTTGCTTTTTAGAGTTCTTTTCCCTGGCTGGCTTTGAACCACAATCCTACCAATCTCAGCCTCTCAAGTCACTAGGATTACAGACATGGACCACCAGCACCCAGCTACATAATTCCCAATTCTAATGAAGAAATTACTAAAACATAATGCTATTTGCCCAATGTTACACAGCAATGATGGCAGAGTACAATCTTGCATTTCTTTTTAGATGGAGGGATACATTAGTTTGAACTATTTTTGCTTCCTTATGAAACACTTGCTAGTGGATTTATTTAAGAATTAATACTTCCCTTCCTCCTATGCTTCCAGTGAATATCTAAAAGGAACCATATTAGTATCTATAATACAAATATAGTATCTATGATAGGTCAGAATTAAAATAAATAAATAAAAACAAATCAAAAACCAAAACCAAAAAAACCTGGCCCACACCTGGACCAAAGATGAACCATAATGGATCACATGTGGGACAGAGGAATAAGATAATGGACCTATAATGGACCTATATCTTCTCTATAGAGCCCCTCACCCACATCCAGGTTAAACCAAGAAGGGCAAAGGGTATCAAAGGGAAGGACAAAGAGAATTAAATGTGCAGTTTCTTTGTGAATTTTAAGCTATGATAAATATGTGAAGTTCCAAAAGATATCCCTCTTCACCTTTGTTTAACATGAATAATATTTTTTTTCCCTTTATTAGTTTTCAGCTCTACTCTTATTACTGGAAAATAAATGCCTTTCAAAGTTATTGCATTTTACAAAGAACACAGTAACAACTTCCTAATTTGTCCCCATGCAATTTCTTAGACGTCCCTCAGGATTGTAGAGGGAAATTTTGGAGCTGGGAATCACAATGAAATAAAACCAGCTGAGAAGAGTAAGAAAGTTCCAAGTCCAAGCAGTAGAGCTGAAATGGAGTCATTTTCTCTTTTCTTTTCTCTCCCCTATGCCTTATGTATAGGTTTAAGTTTATAGATACTTAAACTGCCTTTGCTGAAAAGCACTAGAGCTTTAATTAGACCCATGAATTAACTAAAAGTAATATAGAAGCTTGGAATCCTTGCTTCTGTTTTTATGTGTCTTTCACCATGCAGGCACCTTGGAATCCAGGAAAGACAGGATTAATCAATAACATGTTTACAAAAAAAGGAACTATGGAGTTTCTGCAGGAAAGACTACTCACGAGGCCACAGACTTGTTCATTCTTACCAATTCCTATGGCAGAAATAACAACTGCTCCAACTCTTCTCTCAAAACAAGAACTGAGATAATGATGCAACATGACACACCTGTGACCTGGACTGTGTAATCATTATTCACACATTTCACCACCTTCCCCTAAGTCTTTGTCTATTGAAACCTAAAGTTCATGTTTATACCTCGAAGACTGTTGAAGATGGGCTGAGATGCTACTTTCCCCTTTCCAGTGACTGCCTGTGGCATGTCATAACCCTCCTTTCTCTGCCCTTTACCATTACTTGTCTCTTTGCGTGGTATGTTGGGGAAAGTGGCAGGACTTGACATGTGGAACCTCTGGAATTTGGACCTGAGGCCTAAAACTCCAGTTTCTGCTTGAGGAAAATTGAGCTCATATTACATTATTTTCCTTCGCAATTTTGTAACAGCCTTTTAGTAGAAAAGATATTTTTGATCAAAAGGAGCTCCCAACCTAATTGTAATTGTTCAATATGATCCTTAACAATCTGCTTTATATAATAAAAAATGCTTGGTATAAGTTTATTCTTTCAGATTCATTATGGTACTTTATTGGATTTTATATTAATGGTTTGGGCAATAATTTCTTTTCCCACATCTTATACTTTGATCTCATCCTCAGCTAGACAAGTGTCTTATGAGAATGAAAAAAAATAAAGTTGTTTTAAGTACTACAGTAATTAAGAACTAAAAAGATGCTTACCCTGCTGTTGCTTTTGAAGTCATTTAGTTAGTGGCAAGGTGCTAATCTTCAATTAGGAATAAGTTTTTACTTAAAAAGTATAATGTGTTATATTATGTCAATAATTTATTTTTGACATATTCAAAAATAAAAGCAAAACATCTTTCTGTCTAGTAGCTGAGGTCCAAACTATCAATTATTAAGGGCTGAATCCTTTGACAATGAATGGTATAGTATTCCGTGTTTGTTCAGCTTTTGTTTGTTCTTTGTTTGTTATGCTGCTGAAATAAAATCCTTCTTATTTCTCCTAAACATGTAGGAAAAGTTTTAGCTAAGACATATTTCCTGTTATAACACTGAAAAATGTTATAAGTGCACAAACACATATATACATACACACATTGTGGTTAAATTGTAAAATTTGAAGCTGGAGGAAACAGGTACTAGTTTTTTTTTTAATGCTCGATAAATTTTTTTTTAATTTTTTTTTTCATTTTTCTTTTATTATTCATATGTGCATACAAGGCTTGGTTTATTTCTCCCCCCTGCCCCCACCCCCTCCCTTACCACCCACTCCGCCCCCTCCCTCTCCCCTCCCCCAATACCCAGCAGAAACTATTTTGCCCTTATTTCTAATTTTGTTGTAGAGAGAGTATAAGCGATCATAGGAAGGAACAAGGGTTTTTGCTGGTTGAGATAAGGATAGCTATACAGGGCATTGACTCACATTGATTTCCTGTGCGTGGGTGTTACCTTCTAGGTTAATTCTTTTTAATCTAACCTTTTCTCTAGTTCCTGGTCCCCTTTTCCTATTGGCCTCAGTTGCTTTAAGGTATCTGCTTTAGTTTCTCTGCATTAAGGGCAACAAATGCTAGCTAGTTTTTTAGGTGTCTTACCTATCCTCACCCCTCCCTTGTGTGCTCTTGCTTTTATCATGTGCTCATAGTCCAATCCCCTTGTTGTGTTTGCCCTTGATCTAATGTCCACATATGAGGGAGAACATACGATTTTTGGTCTTTTGAGCCAGGCTAACCTCACTCAGAATGATGTTCTCCAATTCCATCCATTTACCAGCGAATGATAACATTTCGTTCTTCTTCATGGCTGCATAAAATTCCATTGTGTATAGATACCACATTTTCTTAATCCATTCGTCAGTGCTGGGGCATCTTGGCTGTTTCCATAACTTGGCTATTGTGAATAGTGCCGCAATAAACATGGATGTGCAGGTGCCTCTGCAGTAACAGTCTTTTGGGTATATCCCCAAGAGTGGTATTGCTGGATCAAATGGTAGATCGATGTCCAGCTTTTTAAGTAGCCTCCAAATTTTTTTCCAGAGTGGTTGTACTAGTCTACATTCCTACCAACAGTGTAAGAGGGTTCCTTTTTCCCCGCATCCTCGCCAACACCTGTTGTTGGTGGTGTTGCTGATGATGGCTATTCTAACAGGGGTGAGGTGGAATCTTAGTGTGGTTTTAATTTGCATTTCCTTTATTGCTAGAGATGGTGAGCATTTTTTCATGTGTTTTCTGGCCATTTGAATTTCTTCTTTTGAGAAAGTTCTGTTTAGTTCACATGCCCATTTCTTTATTGGTTCATTAGTTTTGGGAGAATTTAGTTTTTTAAGTTCCCTGTATATTCTGGTTATCAGTCCTTTGTCTGATGTATAATTGGCAAATATTTTCTCCCACTCTGTGGGTGTTCTCTTCAGTTTAGAGACCATTTCTTTTGATGAACAGAAGCTTTTTAGTTTTATGAGGTCCCATTTATCTATGCTACTTCAAGCTACTTTGGTAGTAATTTAACCTTTTGTCTGCTCTTATCTTTTTTATAATAACAAAGATGTGTTTCCCTAACTTGGACACATAAGTCACTTTTCTGAGATCATAGAAGAATGCCCCTGGGGGAAGCCCAAAAGTGACTTATTAGCCTCCTTGGAATTTGGCCTTGACTCTAACTCATAAGACAGCTAAGATACAAGGAAGATGTGCCAAGCCAGAAAAAGGACAGGATACAAAGGACACTTTCTCTTTCTTTCTGTAAAGATGGTGGTGTTGATTTTCAAGGTGGTGGGCCAATCTCTGAAGAATTAAAGTTTATATGATTTTCCATTAAGGAAATAAGAACATTTTCATGTCTTTCCTTCTGTCATCTCTCCTCTCTGGTTCAGTAGCACTCCATGCTAATGAAGCTTTACTTGGTCCAATCTCACGTTCTCATTGTCAAATAATTAACTTGGCATCATAGCCACCCTTGGCAACTATGGCTTTTGACTTGGAGATATTAATCTAAAAACCCAGGCAAAGCTTGATTGTGTGTGTGAGTGTGTGTGTGTGTGTGTGTGTGTGTGTGTGTGTGTGTGTGTGTTGTGTGCATGCAATCAAGATCAATCAAGATTCAATAAGATTAGTTTATTTAGCTAGTGATAGTTGCGATGACAGATATTTGAGTTGTGTACCCTGTTGGAGAGTTAGGAGAGGACTGTAAGTCTTTTTGTGTGTGTGTGTGTGTCTGGTGGCACTGAGGTTTGAACTCAGGGCCTCACGCTTGCTAGGCAAGCACTCTTATCACTTAAGCCACAACACCAGCCCTTTTCTGTAATGGATTTTTTTTCAAGGTAGGGTCTCATGAAGTATTTATTAGCTTGGAATTGTGATCCTCCCGATTTCTGCCTCCTGAGTTACTAGGATTACAGGTGTGAACCACAGGTGCCCAGTTGAATGTAAGTCTTAAAAGAAGGATATTTAACATTTCTTGTTACTATATTTTAAGCAAGACACCTTCACTAGAGACACTTTATTCTCTGGTGTTGCTTTAAATGGGTATCCTGAATTCACACAAAATTCATTTGTATCTTCCAATCCAAATTATTTGAAAGGCATTAAATTTTGATGCTCTAGAGAAATTTAGGAATTTTAGAGAAATTTAGGAGTAAGGGACAGAGAATATACGGTAAGTACGTAGGGAAACAAATCACCAAAAATATTCTTATTTTTGTGTGTGGATGTAGCAAATCTTCAATCCTGTTAAACCTAGGTTTAGGTGGATCGGTTGACTACAGACACCCAGCTGACCACAACCAAACAAAACATACAACCTTTGAGTTAATTTCATATAACACATTGCCATAAAATCTTGGCAGGTCCTCAGCTTTAACTGGAATTTCTATTGCATTGAACTTATCAGCTGTTAGTCAAAAATGACTTTTGAATCTCTTTTTCTTGTTCTCTCCCTATTCACTTGCACTGGTGGCCTTCCTGCTACCATGCCATGGAGACATTAAAAGCATTCAGAAATTAGGAACGATTTCCACAAGTTCTCACCACCACATTTTCCCACATGCTTGACTATATGTCTTCCTATTTGGCTTCTCTCATACCTTGTACAGTAGCTATTTGTGGTTCTAGAGATAATGTCTCCATCTGTGTTTTAGATACATCTCTTTCACATGTTCCAGAGCATGGGTTTCTAGAACCATCAATTTTTTAAGTCCACTGAATCATACACAATGGCACACAGAAAAATAGATGTGGATACAACATTTGTCAGTTTCTCTTCTGCTACATTTCCATTTCTTTGCCTATCTTAATGGCAACACCCCTTGATTCAGTGCTCTCAACTCTAGTTCCTCTATTGGAACACAGAAATGAGAACACTCCACTCAAACTTCTTCCTCCCCTAATTTGCTGTTGTCAGAGATTGTAAGTACTGATGATTTGCAGCATGTGACAGAGCTCTTTCAATTTTTTTTTTTTGAAATGTGATCTGCACTGGCTATGCAAATCATACTACCTTTCTGATTTCTCTCCACTATAGGAGTCATTCTGTCCGTATGGGTCTCCTTGGTAAAAGCCCTCTATCTCTGGGACTTTTTGTATTAGTGTGCTCCAGGGCTCAGTCTTTGAATTGGTTCTTTCTCTACACTCACATGTTACTTGATGTTACAGATCCTACTGCATTAAATTTCAACTATATTTTAAAAATTTTCTTTAGCCTGAGTCATTTGACTATTTTCTAGGATCTGTTGTAATATCCCCCTTTTCACTTCTAATTTATTTAGTTGGGGCTTCTTTTTATTTTTTTTTAATTTGTGGACTCTATATTTTTTTATTTGTGATGAAGGCTTTATCAAATTTATTTATCTTTTCAAAGAAACAGCTCTTTGATCCACTGATTTTTAAAATTTTCTTTCAGTCTCCATTTAATTAATTTCAGTTCTGAGACATGTTGTTTCTTCCTTCAACTAATTGTGGATTTGGTTTATGTATATTTTTCTATGAGCTTCACATGCATCAGTAAGTTATTTATCTGAAATTTCTGGGTTTTTTTTTTTAATGTAGATACTCAGAGCTATAAAGTTTCTTCTTAGAGTGGCTTTTGTTCTATCCCAGAGGTTCTGGTAAGTTGTATTTTCATTTTCATTTGGTTGTAGGAAATTTTTAATTAATCCCTCTGATTTCTTCTATGAGTTATTGTACTTTGAAAAATTTACTGTCCAGTCTCCATGTGTTTGTATGATTTCTGTGGTTTCTCTTTCTATTGATTTCTAGTTTCATTCTCGCCTGATCTGATAATATACCAAAATTATTTTTAACATTTGTTTAAAAGTACTTTATGTCTATGATCTATTTTGGAACAAGTTCTAGGCGCTGGACAGAGTATTTTCTGCTGCTACTGGTGGAATATCCTGTAAATGTGTTTTAAGCCCATTTGATCTATATTGTAATTCCTTTTTGTTTGTTTGTTTTTGGTGGTGGTGTTGGGGTTTGAAATCAGGGCCTCACACTTGCTAAGCTGAAACTCTACCGTATGAACCACTCTGCCAGTTCTTTTTGCATTGATTGTTTTTTAAATAGGATTTCTCTTTATATTCAGATCAGCCTGGACCACAGTCCTGCTATTTATGCTTCCTTGAAGTGTTGTGCTGACAGGCACACCCACCATGTCTAGCCATGATTGCGATGGGGTCTTGTGAACTTTTTGCCCAGATTGGCCTCAAACTAGGATCCTCCAATATTTGCCTCCTGAGTAGCTAGGATTACAGGTTTGAACTACGTCCTCTGACTTTTTCTTATATTACCTTTTTAATTTTTGGCTGGATAATCTATTTTTGAGAGTTGAATGTAGAAGTCACACACTATTATTGTATTGGAGCCTATTTGTATCTTTATGTTCAGTAGTGTTTATTTTATAAAATTGGGTGCACCAATGTTTAGTGCATGCACATTTATTTTCATTATATTCTCGATGGATTGTTCCCTTTATCACTGTGTAGTGACCTCATTGACACTTCTGTCTGACTTTGTTTTGAATTTTGTGTTTTAGGAGATGAGTATAGCTATTCCTGCTTGCTTTCAGATTTCATTCACTTAGAATCTCGTTTTCCAACCTTTTACTTTCAGTCTGTTTGTGGTTTTCCTGGTGATGTGAGTTTTTTATAGCGAGTAAATTGTTGGATCTTGCTTTAAAATCCAGTCTACTTGCCTGAATCTTTTAAATAGAGAATCATGAAGATTTATATTCAGAGTTATTATTGAAAGACATGTACTAATTCATCTTACTTTATTCTTCTCATGTTTCTTTCTTTCTGCATAATTTATCTTAGATGTTTGATAATTAACTCAAATAATCATCTTTGATTCTTTCTAATTTGCTTGTCTACTCTGCAAGTGATAATCACCCATGTCCATACTCTTGTGATTGTGCTTGTCTTGATTCTTCCTCTGCATGTAGGATTCCTTTAAGTTTCTTCTGTGATGCTAGTTTCGTAATCATGAATTACTTTAGCTTATTCTGAAAGGTCTCTATTTCATCTGCAATTCTGACAGATAACTTTAATGGACATAGTAATCTAGGTTGGCAATTATTTTCTAAAAGGGATTGAACTACATCATTTCATGCCTTCCTGGCCTTTCAAGTTGCTACTGCTGTAATTCTGGTAGGTTTGCTTTTTTAAGTGACTTTGCATTTCTCTCTTCCGTCCTTCAACATGCTTTCTTTGAATTATGCTTTGGACACTCTAACTACAATATGATATGGTTATGTCCATTGGGGTTCTAAAGTCTCCTATACATGTCTACATCTTTCCCAAGAGTAAGGAAGTATCCTTACTATTATTTCACTGGATAGGTTCTAACGATGTACCATAGGTCTTTAATGTTCTGTTCAGAATTTCTTTTTTTGTTGTTACTATTGTCTGAATGTGATAGTTTATCAACCATGTGTTCAAGCCCTGGTCTTCTTTACTCAGTTTGAACTAATCTATGGTGAGATTTTCAACTGAGATTTTTATTTGATTTATTGAACCTTTCATTTTCAAGATTTCTGTTTGCTTCTTTTCAGAATCCCTGTGTCATTGTTGAAATGCTTTTTCACATCCTATGTTATCGTCACAAAGATAAAAGTAGACTGAAAAAGAGAAACCAGTAGCATGAACACTAATCTGAAAGTATGATATCTTGGAGGCAAAGTGAAGAAAATTATAATTCAGGGAAAGGAAGCTATATTCCAGAGAATTGAATTAGGGAAGACAGAGTTGCACAGATGTCATAAAACTAGAAAGTATGTAATCAACTATATAATTAAAAGGAGACTTGCTATATTTCATTTCTCAATGCATTCCTTAACAATGGCTTTGAATAAAATATGTATGTTATCTGACAATATAAAGCCAGATATTTACACACTGAACTAATTCCTATCAGTCTTCTTCTCTATTTGGTCCATGTCCTGATGAAAGTCCAGATTTTGATATAGAAAATAGATTGATATTTGATTAAAATTACTCATACTCTCATGTGTTTCTAGATGTTTTTTGAGTTCTGGGCTTCCCAAGATCTAGAGAAATAAGAATCTATTTAAATAAATGAAAAACAGAAATAAGACAATTACATCAAAGACAACCATCACTTCAAAACAAATGGAGAGAGAAGCAATGCAGGCAAACTACTTTTTTAGTTTTAGAAATTTTATATCTGTTAGAGTTTGCTTTTCACTCTAAAGTAAATGTCCAGTTGTCCTGATAGCTAAAGTGGTGGAAATGTTAAAATAAAAATCTAAGCAAGTCAATGTGACTTGTAAAAGCAATGCAAGAAAATCACTGGGTACTGTAGAGTTATGACTTTTCTCCTGTTTTTAAAGAAGTTAAATGAGGTAACATGCTATATATCCAGTCTAGATGAACATTTGTACTGTAAATATTTTTATGTTCTTTACATCTATCTATAGCGTGACTTTTCCTCCCAGTATTATGTTTCTTCCACCTTCAGTAGACTGTAGTATTAAAGAATGTAGCAGTGAGTTGAGGCTTTTTGCAGTTTCAATTATTACAGAATGGGTCTAGAAGATATTATGTTACACATGCAACTCCAGGAACTATCTTTTAGTTTGTACCATCAACCTCAGAAACTCCTTCCTCGTCTTATTAAAGCATTTCTTACACTGAAATTCACAGATAATCATGTATTTCTCCCCCATTTTTTTGGTGGGATTGGGGTCACTTTACCAATTGAAATTTCATTCCTTTTTCTTTTGGTTATATTGGAGACAGGGGTCTCTCAAAGCTTTTCCCCTGGTTGGCTTTGAACCACTATCCTCTCAATCTCAGACTCCCAGGCATGAGCCAAGTGCCTGGTTCCTTTTATCAGACAGTTGTACATTAGGAAGATCTCAAAATTGAGGGGTTTTTTTGTTGGTAGCTATTCGAATTTGACCTTTAAGTTCAAATACATTTCTTCTGCCTTTCATTCCCTGTCTTTAAAAATCTATCCAGTGAAATAATCAATTCAATAATCATTTTCTTATGGCAATAAAGCTGAGTAACATTAATTGTATTTGCTCACTGTAAACTGTTTGCTCACTATCAACATTGTTTTATTTTTTAATCCCATATCTATCTTTGGGTAGAGGTAGTTCCGATTTAAGGTAGAGGAATGACTCACATTAATTTCTTGCAAATCACTTCTTCCTTTTTCCTCCCAATATATCAATTCTAAATTAATACAATAGGTGCTCTGCAGCTAGCTTGGTTGCACATTGATCTTGGCCAGCTTGTTTACAGTGTTTTGGCAAGTTGCTGATGTACTTCTCCCTGGGGATAGAGCAGGGGTTAATTGCTGTTAAACTCTCAGTGCCAAGTAATGGTTCAGCCTCTCTGCTACATTAAAGATGACACTAATAAGGAAAGAGTGCAGTGGATTGCTCTATGTTGAAAATTGGACTAGTGGTGACAGAAACTTGGAGCAGCACTGATGTAATAGGAAGACCATAATGTAATTATAACTGCTGAACATGTGTCATACCAAGTTAAACGATACATTAATGAATCAAAACAGGTGATGAAGTGTTGCTCTTTCAGCAGATAGAGGTGCTTTCAAGGTTAGATTGCCATTAATTTAATAATCTGTAATATGGATATTCTTCAAATCACAAATGAAATCAGCCTTAATGCTTTCATACAACATTGCTTCTGGAGTTTCAAATAGATAAGATAAAAGAAACAAAGCAAAAGTGAGCAGAGTTCAATGCAACTCATTCTGTGTTTAATTTTGTAAGAACAGGTTTTACATTGTAAGGTGAGTGCTTGCCCAAGGCCTTCTTCTTGTCCTGGTAGACTACTTGATCATTTTAATCCACAGATAGCCAGCCAGTAACTCACAAGGGAGTGTAGACCTGTAGAATAAAGCAATTGCTTCTTCTTAAATAAGATATTATGTATTATCTGTAAAAATGTTATAGTAAGATTTTTCCTAAGTTCACAGAAGGCAGAATATAATAATGTCTCTGAAATTTCCTAATCCATTGTGCTGCAATTGGTTTCTTTATCTAAGTATTTGTAAAACTTTCAAACATATTTTCCTTCTGATTTTTTTCATCAATTTAAAAGTTCATGAGAAATAATAGATCTGATTTAGTATTTATGGTCTTAAAATTTTTTATCTTGCTCTTTTTAGTAGCACCAGTATTGTGATTATTTCTACTTTATATAGATTTTAGGAGTCAAATACTCAATATTTTTATTTGTGTTTAACATTAGAGTCTTGAATTTATTTTGGAAAATAATTAAACTCATTTTTAAAGATCCTGTAACCTTGGCATATTATTCTATTGGGACTTATGTTAAAAGTGAAAGAAATAATAAAAAGATAATTTTCCACATTTGAATCTACTGTATTGCTTTCCTTATACAATATATAGTTCTTTTTAGTTTTTTCAAATATTATCTTTTTACTGACATTTAGTCACTATTGTTGGGTGATATTTTACCAAATGATTGAAACCAATTAACACACACACAGGTAAATTGTGGATTCTTTTCTACAAAGCACAACTGTTGTAAGAAACTAGAATATAGATGAATGAATTGAAAAATAAAATCATTGTTTCATATCCAAATTTTCAATGATATTAGCCACAAAATTGTCCTTATTAGTGAGAATGTTTCAGCTTTAATTTAATATTTGTGTATATTCTCAAGAGAATTAAGCAGATTTGGATACCATCTGTTTTATTATCACTGATGACATTAATAACAATAAATTTATCACTTGTAACAGAGAACATCATTAAGAAAAAAAATGACCTTATGGAAAAATTATTTTAATACATATTTAGCTAGCCTGTAACTGCTATGGAAACATAGAACTTAAATGCAAAACAAAACAAAACAACAAAAATCTACATTTTGTTTGATTATACCTTGTCTGTACTTCAAGAAAGAAGGAAAGCATCATTTCTATTTGCTAGCTTTGCCTCCCAAGATTTCATACTCATGGGGTAAAATTGCTCTGTTTAGTTTTGGGTGATATTGGGGAACATGAAGGCTATTCTTGAACTTGAGAGAAGGGATTACAGGAAGGTTTCCTGCTGCACTAAGGCATGAATGACTCCATTGTGGCACAAGGGAAGCTGTGCACTCATGCACAGTATTCAACCTTCGGGAAAGTCTTGTACCCATGCTTGATGCTAAGAATGCATAATTAATCTCTTTCTAAGGCTTATAAGGACTGAAAAATAAGAGCTTCAGAAGTGACTAGTGTGATCCAGGCATAATAGATCATGCCTCTAATCCCACTAGAGAGGCTGAGCCTGGAGGATCAAGAGTTCAAGGCTACATAGTAAATTGGAGGCTAATGTGGGCTATTTAGAGAGACCTTATCTCAAACAAAACAAAAAGAAGTGACTAGTGTGATATGGAAACCAGACATTCCTTCTCTGAATGTTTTAGAAAGTACAAGGCACAAGGCACCCAGAGATCCTGCACTAACTTATGATAAGACTCTATGATGCCAGGTTCCACTGGTTCATGCCTGTAATCCTAGCTACTTGGGTGGCTGAGATTGGGAAGACTCTGGTTCAAGGCCAATCTGGGAAAAAAGTTCACGAAACCCTATTTTTATAACAACCAGAGCAAAACAAACTGGAAGTGTGGCTCAGGCAGTGCAAGTATGAAGCCCTGAGTTCAAACTTCATCTGCACCAAAACCAAAACAACAAAAAAACTCTACAAAACAATGTTTGAGTTTAAAGTTCATATTACTTGGATAAGTGGTAGCTCAGAGAAGAGTTATCTTACTACATTGAAGATCAAGCTGGTGAGTAGGGGATTGGAATTCACTCTCACTTTATATAGAGTTCTTATTTTGTTTCAGAAATTTTCCTAAGCACTGAGTACATATTATATCATTAAATCACTAAAGAGGAGAATCATTTTTTTTCCATTTTACAGATGTGAAATTGAAATCCAGAGAAATTAAATATATTACCCCAAATCATACAACTAGTAACCTCAAAGATGAGACATAATCTTCAGTCTGTGACTCCAGAACCCAGTCCCTAAACAGAACATCTTGTTTCCACCAAAGGGCAAGAAGCAATAAGCAACCAACAATTTATTACTCAGAGTTCTTAATACAGTTCCATTTTAAGTTATTCTGCAGAAAATATCCCTTGTAACTTTAAGTAAATAGATGAAACATTTAGAAACTATATTATACACTTTCTAATTTCATTTAAGAATTAAACACTGCAAAACAGCTGTGCTATTCTAAACAAAGACCTGTTCCTAGATAAATGTTTCTTTCTTTAAATGAAAGAAGATATTGTTCCTGCATATTATTGGGTATTCAGGGCATCTAAGTTCACTTATTAATTCATTTTGCTAATCATTTAATAAGTATCTATTTCATGCCAAAAATTATGCTTCCAGTGAACAACCAAGATTAAAAGATTCCAACATTCAACAACCCAACAGTAGCAAATGGTGAGGTAGAGAAATTAATGTAAAAATACAGAACTGTGTAAAAGTCACAAGGATAGAGTTGATGTATAAGCAATGTGTGAAGTGAAACATGTGACTTCATTGTTGGGTTTGGTTTTCAATAGGGATGGACGGAGGGATATAAAGGAGAGAGATAAAGAGACAGATGGATACAGGGATAAAATGAAGAGAGGGAATATTTTCAGGAAAGTAAATCATGAGTTTCTTTTTAAAGTTTATTTTTGGCAATACTGGGGCTTGAACTCAGATCCTCACACTTGAGATGAAGGCACTCTACCACTGGAGCCACTCCACCAGCCCTTGTATGTGTTGGACATTTTTGAGATAGGGTCTCAACAACTGAGCTAACCTCAAACCCTAATCCCCCTGATCTCTGCCTCCTGAGTAGCTGAGTTTATAGGCATGAGCCACTGTCACCCAGTATTGAGCTTCTAAATAGTGCGTTAAATGAGAAACAGCAGGTGACAACATATCATGATAAAGATTGAGTAATTTAAAAAATGCTGATGGAATTTAGAATTCTTGAGATTGAATGGAAAGATCTGAATTTAGAGATGAAGGGGACCCGTAACTACAATCTTTATTTTACCCAAGGGAGATGGAAGTCAACAAAAGATTATTTGAAAAACAAGGTCATACTCAGATTTGAATTTTATAAATACAAAGAAAAGATCACTACACAGTAGTGTGAGAAATGGCTATGGAAGAAGAAGTTGGATCACTTTAAGAAGAGGTTTCTGTGATAAACTAAGAATTATGGAAAATAAAACGAGGTGTCAGCCATGGATCTTGAGAAGAGAAAGCTGCTTTGGAAGATGTCAAAACTGTGGAACTTTTGTGATGTGTTAAATTAGAATTAAGTTTGACTCATGTTCCTCGCATAAGATAATTTAGTGATATTTCTCAATGATAAGGAGACATAATTAGGAGGAGCCTATGAGGATGTGTCTATGCAGATTACATAGGATATCCAAATTTGTGGTATACATCTAGATTTCAGGAGAAAGCTTTGTCTAGGGTCATTGAATAGAGTTTGGAGTAACCCAGGAAACCATGAGGATAAGAGGAAATGATCAAAACCCACCACTATTCAACAGATAGGTAGCTGAAAGGAGAGAAACATCTAAAAGTTATCATTGACTTACTGGCATAAAATTTTATCAATGTCTAACAAAAGAAAGATTGTACTAGAATTTACTCTACAATAAGTGGAGAAAAGAAAAGGAAATGAAAAAAAGTGCATGATTCTAAGAGGATCTATGGTTTAGTCCCACTAGAAAGGCATAGAAAATGTCACTAATTTGACAGAAATGTAGCATTGAGAGGGCATTTTATCTTTAAGGAAGAAACATGAAATTCTTTATATGTAAAAGAGTAAGAATAGGTTAAGGGGTGGCAAAGACAACAGCACAGGAGTACGATATCTGGGTCAATTTTCACACATGAGAAAGCTAATTCTTCCATGGACACTAAAGAGAAATATGGATGATAACAGTTTGAGATGACCATTTTCTTCCTCTTGATCTATATCATTTACCTGTCTGGTTGGTTTTTTTTTCTGTGACGTAGGGTATGGGTGTTACTGTGGAAAGATAAGGAATAATGGATTTGGGGAAGCTAAGAAATTAATTAAAATAACTGGGCTTAGGTGAGACGTATTTAACTGAGACCCGAAAGAAATCTCAGAAGAAAGTATGAAGGGAGTGGCTTTTCAATGATCCTACAATATCCTTGGGACTGAATCCAAGACCCACACTGATTTCAAAACCTTCAGATGCTCAAGTCCCTTATATAAAATGGTGAAGTAATTATGTATAACCTACGTACATCTTCCTGTGTATGTAAATCACCCATAGATTTTTTTATAGTACCAACTACAGTATAAATTCTATGTAAGTAGTTCTTGTACTGTATTGTTTAGGGGATCAGGACAAGAAAAATGTCTATGCATATTCAGTACAGTCACAATTTCTCCAAATATCTTCAATCTACAGTTGTATCAATCTGTGAATGTGAAACTTGTGGGTACAAAGGATGGATTGTGTTTTAGTTTCAGAGAAGGGATAAAAACTCTGTCTCAGTAACAACAGCCCATATGACCTCCAAGAAAGTCAGGGCAAATTTGATTGGTTTCATCTTCTTCATTTTTTTAAACTCAATTTCACATTTTTTCCTATTTAGTTAGCATTTGATCAGGAAAGAACTATTTCTTAAGTATTTATGTATTGCAAGAACAATAGGCAAAGCTAAACATAATGACCTGAGAAACTAACAATTCAAATTAAATTACTCTTGTGCTATTTAAGGGCCATCCAAAGTCAATGTGTAGGTTTATATAAGGTTTATATAAGTGGGCCTTAGCTTATAAAGATCACTCCAAAATAAACTGAGTAGGCACAATAATTCACTGATATTGCTCTTGAGTTATTACATGCTACTGCTGACCACAAAGAAAAATAAAAGAAAACCCCAGATCCTCAAGTCAGCAAGTTAGGGTAAATGTCCCCTTAACTGTATGTTCCTCTAACTACTTAAATTTTTTTCCAGATGGGATTCAGAATGATATTACATTTTTATGATTTTTTCCAGATGGTTCACATATTCTGTTTATCAATTTTTTGTTTTGTGATGTTATGATTTAAATAAGAAAAAATTAAAAAGATTTCTGAGAAAGTGTGTGCACTATCAATGAGGACACAATCTAAAATGAAGAGCTGCTGTCACTTTCATTTTCACAACACCTTTCCCTGAGTTTTTTGTTTTGACCATTCTCTTTATGAAGGTCTTAGCTGTTGTGTCTGTTCTTAACTATCTCATGTTATATAGTTGGGCTTTATTTTGTGATGATACTTGTGAGTAGAAACATAAGGGCATTAGCCCAAGGGATTTTTAGAGACATGGTTACAGCTCCAGGCTAAAGATTTGCAATGACTTCCTTTGACTAACCCTAACATGGTAATATTCCAGTAATCAAGTATTTCATAATTAAGGAAGTTATAATTTGCTAACAGGGTTCGAAACAGCTGCCTGTGGAATAATACAACATGCTTTTCCTCTCCCTACTGGGCCTAATTCCCCAGTAACCTTATTGAAAATGTGCATGGGCTTCAAAACTAAAGATTAACTGTCCAGGGACCTGCTTCCTGGAGCTTATTTGAAGATTAAATCAAATGGCAGGCAATATATATTTGGTAATATGGTTTGTTGCAGTCTTTCCCATGTAGCGTAAGTGTAATAGAAGGCAATGACACTTTATAGCTGTTTAAAAAAATAAAAGATTTTTCTAAATGTGAAATAGTTTGGCACTCATGCTGAAATTGAAATGAATAATTTATTTCTTCATAACCAAAAGCATCCTCTGCTTTTTGAACACATAATAAAGGATCTTTAATTACAAATTTGCCATAATTACAAATTGTTCAGCCTTTTAAAAGGTGATTATTATTCATTATCTATTTATTTCATAACAAATGCCACAGAGGTGTTAAAGATGAGTTTAAAATGCCAACTGAGATTCTGCAACATTTTAATTAAATAGAAAGGAGTTCAAATATATATTTAACAACATAGCTTTTAGGATGGCGCATTAGTGAATGGATTTCTGCTTAACGAATCAGAAAAAGATGGATGAAGATGTTTTGCTTTTAAAGACACTATATTTAGAATGCCTGCATAGAGACAGGGAAGTGTGATTTGTCCTCATCCCAGACATCTGAAGAACAAGTGACATTCTTACACAAAATCCATATTGGTGATGTATTTAATTACAGAGTTGATTGAAATTGACAGCTTTAGTGACCTGCGCTTGCACTTGTAGTGATTGATGTATGCTTCAACTCTGGTTACTTTTAAACAAATTCACATATTGCTCAATACTATAATATCATCCTGTCAAATTGCAAAGTACATTTTTATAAGTGTGGACTGGAGAGAGTACTTGTTTAATTAAAATGAGATAGAGATGAATTGTTTAAAAACACCTATACAACTGTTAAACTGGGACCGATGTTATTTGGGAGCAGAGTGAAAGAAAATTCAATGCACTTACTGAGACATTTATGTTCCCAGAGTCATCTTTACTCTTGGAAAGTACATACTTGACTGCTATTCGTGGTGTAAAAGAGGTCTCAGAACCTTGGATTGCAGTCTCTGAAGCCTTGGTCTTATTGAGAGGATGTCAGCCTTTAAAAAAATAAGTAAAATTAGTGCTATAGATCAAAGAAGGACCTTAATGAACTTGTATCCCCAAACCTCTGACTGCTGTTGTCTGCTTGTGTTTCCTTGTTATGCAAGGATAAATAGCTGTTACCCCAAAGGATCACTTGTTTGTGGAAGAGCACAAGGTCTTCTTTACTGTATAAAATAGGTACTTACAAATTTTCAATCCAAGTTCAGTATGCCTTTACACACAGAGAATTCCCTACTTTAGATATCAAACTCACTTTGCTCTGAATGGACATATTCAGATTACAGCCTTTATTACTAAGTGAGAGATTAGACACGTCCGACTGTATCTTTAATAACAGAAACAGGAAACATTCATTAGAATCTTGGATGCCACACACTAAAATATAACCTTAGCATTAATTATTTCTAATTTATTTCTAATATACACTACATGTGTGCAAGATGTGATATTATTGTCAATTTATTGATGGTTGGTGAAGACTTCTGATAGCCTCATGCAATAAGCACATGAAATTTGATTACAGGGCAAGGTGGAGAAAGACTGTAGTCCCAGCTACTAGTAGGTGGAGGCAGGAGAATTGCAAGTTAGAGGCCAGCCCAGGGAAAGTTAGCAAGATCCCATCTCAGAAACAAAATATAAACAAAAGGACTGTGGATATGGCTCAATTGGTAGAGTACTAGCCTAGCATGTATGAGGCCCTGGATTGTATCCCCAGTACCACAAAAAAAGAGAAAATAATATCATAACAACTAATTTAAATCTAAAGCCCACAGCCTTTTCCATTATACAATACTGTTTTCTCATACCAAAAAAGACTTTTGTCTGTTTTTTTTTTGCTCTGGGGATTGAACCAAGGTCCTTGCATTTGCTCTATTACTGAGTTATACCACTAGCCCCCAAATTGACTCCTTGACTATCTTAATAATAAACACTTTGTCTCTCAAGTTAAAAATAAAAACACAAAAACATGGGTGCGTGGAACCCACATTTCTAAAAAAAAGATTACTGGATAAAATGATATCTCAGTCTCTGTCCCAGAGATCAAAACTTATGTCAGAATTGAATTTGTCATTTCATTGAAGGATACCAGCTTCAAAATTTTAAGGTTCGTTGGTTCACTGGTTTTAAAAAATTAAGGTTCTTTTTTTAAGATGTACTAATAGTTTTGTCACCATCCCAAGTACTCAGGAAAACTGTTTCCATCCCTGCTATTTCATTGTTTCCTTAAGATAGGATGAATCAGGAGAGGGTGTGCATAAATGCCTCTCTTGTGATCCTGCAGTTCCCACCCCACCCCCCGCCCAAATTCTGCACACTCTTCTCAGGGTAATTCTTTGATTCTGTACCTCTTTAGTTCTTTAATTAATTCTTTAGTTCTTCTACTAAATCTTTAGTGTTTTAATTTTTTTAATTCTTCTTTTGGCAACTCTTCTTTTTCAAGAATGCTACAGCTCATCTCTCTCCTAGGCATGCTTTCTTCATTTCCCATAATACCCAGGAAAGATCTAGCAGAAAATGGCAGAAAGAGACAACCAAAATCGATGAGTTAGAGTCCATGCATATTTTAGCTATCCCCGCACTAGATTTGAATCCTCCTTCATATTTCTGTTAACAACTCTTTGTCTTATTCTTTGGCTCTTTGACTATTGAGCCTCTGTTTTTGGCAGTATTGCAATTTGAACTCAGGGTCTTATACTTGCTAGTCAGACAGCCCACCATTTGAGCCATACCCTCAGCCCTTTATTGTTTTAGCTATTTTTTAGGAGGAGTCTCATGATTTCCTGGGGTTGGATTTTTGCTCCCCATGTAGCTGGGATTACAGTTATGAACCACCATGCCTCTTATTTTTTTGTACAGTGGAATGCCATAGAACACACAAGAATTCAGTAGCATAATTTATATATATCAAGAAAACATTTTTGTTTCAGTTATCTTCCATCAATTCTTTGATTCATTATCACAAATGTAATAAATCTTATTAAAATTGTTGACTAGATAAAAATATATGTTCCTAACTTTTCCTCAAATTTCCTTGTTCCCCCAGAAAATACTGAAGTTAATAATAATGGTATAAATTCAATGAAAAGAAAAAAAGTGTGTAGAAGAAATCAACAAATAGCAGATACCAGTCAATTTTTTCATGATGGAAAGAGAAAAAAGTAGTTGAAACTGAAGAATATAAAACGGACACAAATGGGAAGCCATATAAACTTGAATTTAACTCATGGACCTGTAAAAGGGTTAAAGAACTGAAGGCACCTGGTACTTAAAAGGCAGATGTATAGAGAGATCATGCAGGGTCTTATTTATAGAATGAGGCATTTTAAACAGAAAAGATTTGATATTAATAATTGATTTCTCACACAATTATTGTAAAGACTGGTGGGTCAGATTCTGGCCTGTCTCCCCACAAAGATGATCAGAGAAACACAGCAGAAACTCTCAGGAAATTACCAATGTAGGAGCTGTGAAATTATGAGTTAAACTATCCCCATATTTAGTTTATATTCTTAAATTCTTGACATTCCAAATTTTCCCACTTATTGTTTACTTACTATTTTCTAGTCTAAATTTAATGATAAAAAGTAAACATTCTCTGTTTGATTTTAGACCTTAAAATGTTGCATATAGCATGTCCAGCAAAAAAGACTATTTGGAGAACATTCTACTTGACTGCAAAACATCTACGTTCATCTTTTTGTTTTATGATTTCCCACACCTTTCAAGTTTTGAAATTGTGGTGTTTAAAGATTTAATAGAGTTTTCCAAATCTGTTCATTTGTGGATTGCATTATTTTCCTTTTTGATCATTATTTTGCTTAATAAATTAAGGGTAAAGTATTAGATATGACTCATTTTTGAAGTATTTATAAATTTTGGCGTATTAAAATTTTTATGTAATAAGTTTTCCTCTTAATTTGAAGTAATGCTTCTTATTTTAAATTCTATTTTGTGAGATATAAGTATTATTACCTCATCTTCTGTTGGTTGATGCATAAATTGAATAAATGTTTGTCATTAGTTTACCATCTATTTTTGGTCTTTCAATTAAGATGGTGATAAATGAATTAAAAAGAAATAGTTACAATAAATCCTTTGATAAAGTATGATAATCTTTGTCTTTAACTGGTTTATGGTTTGGATCTTATTTCCCTTTAGATTTATCATTTTACTTTCTATTTATCCAAGCTTTCTTGAATTTTTCTTCATCTTTGATATATTTTATGTTTTGAGTTATTTCATTTTTATTTTTATTGCTTTCATAGTTATCAATTTTCTTATCTTATTTTAATATTTCCTAAATATTTCAATGCACTTCTTTGGTCTTTTAATGAAAACACAATTATGCTTTTAGTAATTTTTATAAAATTCTGAAACTTAGAATATTCTAACTGTATCACAACCTTCACATTATTTTCTGTTACGTTTATTTTAATTGACTATGTATTTTAACTCACAAAGAGTTTTAAATACTTTTCTTTACTGTCAATAGTTATTGAAGTTCACTAGGTGGGTGCTGTATCATCTACTGAATTTTTTAAGTAGGATCTTTGGACTTCTGTCTGAAAAATACTTCTTTTCTCTCTCTCTCTCTCTCTCTCTCTCTCTCTCTTTCTCTCTCTCTCTCTTATTTCACTACCCTTGTTGAAAATTTTTTCACTTGAAATGGAATTTTAATATATACTGTACATATTATTTTCCATTGACTTATGGTGTCTATCATTGATATTAAAATTGAGCAATGTATAATTATTCTTACTTTGAAGGTAATGCATCTTCTTAATGAATTTAAGATTTATATGCTTGTGTTTGTTTTTCATAAATTTTGCTTTGATTTGATGAGTTTTGTCATGTTGCTTAGAGACTATTGAACATCTTGAGTTTGTGGATGGTATCTTTTATCACACAATAATTTATAGACTGGAAAAAATGACATAGAGCAGTGTTCCCTAAAAGAAGAAAAAATATATATAAACTAAGCCCAATCACTGTCCAAAATAGTTGTCTGAAGGATATTACAACCCAAGATAGATGGAGGAATAACCAAGAATATCCTAGTTATCACCCAGAATTAAGGAGATTAAGGAGACAGAACCTGGAGAAAGAAAGCTGTTTACAGAGATAGGACTTCAGGAGTATGAAGTGTCTTTCCCTCGAACTTTAAACTAAGTAGTTATAACCACATGTGTATGAAGAGATTACAGAGATTAGGGAAGGGTTTATAAAAGTAACAGGAGGGAAAATGCTGTAATTCACACACTTCCTGAATTCTTGTTTTCTCATCAGTCAAAGCATAAAAAGTAGATAATGTGCAAAGCATCCAGTGAGGGCCTATGGGTGCGTGGCCTCATTAGTGGGAAGTGGGAAGACTCAACCCTACATTAAGTTATTTAGAATCCTATTATAAAACTTAGAAGTGTGCTTCAAAGGAGCAAACTGTTAAATGAGTCAACTCTGTATTGCAGTAAAATTAAAACATGCTCAAAACTTAAGTAAATTTAAAACAGATTTAGTGAATTCTACTACTCAAAAAATAGTAATGACAAGGCCTTGCATCTAATCCAAAGTTATTAGGCAAAGAAACAGAAATGCATTCTATAATGCAGAATAATGTCAGTTACAGTCACAGAATCCAGAAAATTGCAGATGATAGAATTAACAGGAAAGTATGTTAAAACAACCATTATAATCATAAATATTTTGTTTTATATATATAATATTTATATATTATATATATGATTACTCCATTTGAACATCTATGGGACATTTGTGTATAGGATGGCAATGAGAATCACATTCATTAACAACAGAGAAAAAGTTTAAGCTGGAAATACTTAATAGCATTTGCAGAGGAAATGAGAGGAGATGGAGAAATTTATTATGTAAGAAAAGTAACATTGATGCCAAAGAGTATCAAGGATGTAGGAAGATCTGTTATAAAGAATGATTAATACTGGGACCAACAATTATTTAATGTTAAAATTTATCATGACCATGCTACTCAGCTGGGAATCTGGGGAAAATGGTGATTTACAAATAACGGACGTTGCTAAAAAATCACAAGTATAGTCAAACAATTTTGTTATTGAATGCTACTGACCATAAAATTCTAATAAGTGAGAGAATACATATTTTCTCATACCATGACAAGCCATCTCAACTTGTGTCAGGCACAGATACATTAACGGCAAGAGTAGAAGCAGGACATACACTGAGTTAGGTTAATAAGAAACAGAAAAGTTTTCACAAACACCCACTGAATTATATGAGGCAGATGTCTCCCTGGAAATAGTCTTAGTGGAAGTTTTAAGCATTGTCACAAATGTTCTAACTTCATTTGCAGACACCTGTAATCCAGGCATTTGGGAGGCTGAATCAAGAGGAACATGAGTTCAAGACCAGTTGGGCCACATAGGAAGTTCCTGTCTCAAAAAAAAAAATCTCTTAGCAGGTATCTCATCCTCTGGGTAAAAGAAAGTAACAAGCATTAAAGTCCCATGTAACTATATTTTTAGAATACATATCTCTTCTTCTTTGCTCAGTGCTAGAAAATATACTCTTCACATTTATTTAAGCAAGACCTTTTGAAAGTACAAATCTAAATAAGTCCTTTGAATTGTAAATTCTTTTAATTTTTTTTCTATTATGTCACAGAATTATTTAAGATTTCTGGAATAACATAAAAAAATACCCTTCACTTCCAACAACCTGAATCCCCATCTCTTGTTCTACCTTTGTAAGATTTTCATGAGTTTCAGTTGTGCTGAACTTCCATTAGTTTCTACAGCAGTTCTTACTCTTCCTTGTCTCTGTGACTTGCATAGATTGTTCTATCTAGAGACACCCTTTTCTCCATTTTACCTGGACAGCTCTAATTTGGCCCTCAATGTTGTGCTACAATGTTGTGCTTTCTATAAGCTTTCTGTGACTTATTCAATGTGAACTCCATATTTTTGTTGAACTCAGGGCTTCATGTTTACTAGGTAAGCGGTTTATGGTCTGTCCTACCCTTTTATTTCCTCCTGGTTATGTATGAGATAGCATCCTGTTTTTTGCACAGGCTTGACTGGACTGTGATTCTCCTATTTTGAGCTCCCTACCATAGGGAGAACATATAAAGCTTTATTTCTTTGTGCTGGTCTGGAACGGTCTTCCTCCTGATCTTAGTCTCTTCTGTAGATGAGATGCACCACTATGCTAACTTACAGGCTGAGATAAGGTCTCATTTACTTTTTGCCCTTGCTGTCCTTCAACTGTAATCCTTCCACATAGCTAGGATTACAGGCATGTGCCTCCAGCACCTGGCTAAAAGAGTTACTCTTATTATAAAACATTTAAATGTCAATTGCATTGGATAATTTTCAACTTTATTTATTTTTATACACTTTCATGAAAACTTCAATGCTTGGAATATTTTTTTGAAAAACAATTGCGACTTTCTTCTTTGTTATTTTTCTGGTTTTCCTGCTTCTTGTTTACTGACTTATCTTTCACCATCTATTCAGAAGTGTTACTGTCTCCCAGGGTTATTCCTAGGCTGTTTTATCTACTTCTATGTCTTCATGTTTTTGATCAGACATGGATAAAATATCTCAAGTCACCGAGCTTTATGTTGATAGAACATCTTAGTATATCTCAGAAAAAATGCAGTACAGCTCAAAAGATCTATTAAGGATAGAGATAGGTGATAAAAGGCAACAGATATGATTGAGCATAAAAACCAGAAGCCATATCATACCTATTCATGACCTGTAATTGTGAGCTAAAAAGCTGACATGAGTGGTGAGAAACAGAATAGAAAATTTTACAAAGAATATTTTAGAGAAAAGAGTAAATGGACAATAAACCTAGTGTTATTCATCACACCCTTTGGATGCAGGCTACAGAACCTAGAGGAATAACTTCTTATATAGAAAAACAATTTCTCCTAACATATTTCATGCCAATCCACAAGCCCCAAGACCTCTGCTAGTCAATCACCATGCAACACATAAATTTATTGACTAAAATCTTTTAATCCCTATTGACTATTTGGTCTCAATACACTGTTCTCATGTATACCATGGTTACTTATGTATATCGTTCCTATGTTCATCAGTTGACCAATGTCTACTGCATTTCTCAAATGATAGCTCCATAAAGTCCCTTAGTCAACCCAGTTATTTGACTTTACTGGAAATTTTACCTTCTCTAAGAATCTTGATCAACATTCAATAATGTGTAGGAAGCATGGGGAGTGGCAAATATGGTATGAAACCAGTCATATGTTGACATGTTTCCCAATAAATAAGCTCTCGTGATCCATCTAGCTAATGCAGGGACAGAGATATCTAAGCTCAGAGAGAAGTGTGCTCTTTATAAAAACCAACAGATAATTGAATCTGTCCTCAGGCTACAAAAGTGTCAACTCCATCAGCCTTGCTGATTATACATAAGTGAGTTCTTAAGTGAATGTATCTCAACCAGTGTTTCTGCATGCTCTTTGATTCCACATTGACCATGCCTGTGGTTTAGGACATTCACTTTTATGGTAGGAAATGTGAGAATTATCCTCTCCATGAGATGATGACCTAATTGTGACCTGTTCTAACTTTGTTGTAATAAACCAGTGCTAATTTTATTCCCTAATTTTTAAGCAGAACTATATTTCACTCATCTGCATTATTCTGGTGCCTTACTCTGTGACATGGTAAGTGATATAATTGCATATTAAGTAAAACAGTGAATACTTAGTATTTTACTGGTGGTTTGACTTAGTAAATTCCATTTATGTGTAAGTATTACTATGTAAACATTTCAGATCCAAACTTTAGGTTAAAATGATGTAGATATAAATGATAAAGGACTATTGTAGTCAACATTCCAAATCTCTCTTTCCCTTTCTCTTTTACTAACAAATATGAGTTTAGCGTGAACACCAGCCTTTTCAGAATCCCTTAGGATCTTTTTTTGATGTGCTTAAATTTTTCCTGACACTAGAAAAACAACAGTTGAATAATAACCAGATGGCAAGAGAGCTGTGGTAATTTGTCTGGAAGTAAGATGAGCGTTGAAGCATTATAAGCAAACTAGGGATTCAAATATTTTCTATGAGCAAATCAGCCTAATGTGGTGGACAAGATCACCTAATAGCTGTTATTTTTAAATTGAGTTACTTATTTCCTTTTTAAAAAGTTACTGGTCCATTAATATGATGATTTGGGGGAGATGTGACTGGTAGATGAAATAGAAATATTTTTCAGGTATTATCGTCTTAGAACTACACAATGTGAATCCTTCCTAATCTTAGTATATGAGGGCAGGAATCATATCACTGAGGTGTGTAGCTAAAACCTTGGAAACGATCTTGTAGTATCTATTCAGGAGAGTAAAACAGGATGAAAATCCCCCAATTGTTCCTTACCTAGTCATCTTTTTAAGGATTATGGGATCAAGAGAGTTTTCATGTCTTGAGACATAATTCTGGTCTTAAAAATTCTGAAAAGACTCTTTGATGTTAAAGATAATTGCCACAATCAGGTTTTATAAGAATTGATGGGAAATCTGTCAGCACCCGAGGCTTTTCCTGGGTTTATGGCTTGGATTTGGGGTTTCTCACTTTAATGATATTGTGTTGTCTGAACAATTGACTTAATGGAGGGAGTAAATTGAAAATAAGGCCTATCATTTTTCCTGCATGGGATAGGACTCAGAAATATGTTGAGTAAATTCAAAATATTTTGAAAATATTAAATTAATATTTTTATTTGTGTTGTTAGAAAAGTTAAATCTGACAAGTAGTTTACTGACATCTTTTGCAGTTTCTTATTCCATATACAACAAAACACTAATGAAAATAACAGAAATAGGTGTTCTCTGTAGGCTGAGACATAACAAAAATAACAGAAGAATGTGTATTTAGTCTGTATGTCCTATTCCATGTAAAATACTGGAGATGGTGATTTCTTTTAATTTAATGAACAATAGTACAAATTAAGCTAAGTATTTATTTAAATTCTGTTTCCAAAAATATTTCTTAATGAGGCAACATGAAAACTGCAATGTAATTCTGCTTTATTATGTTCTGTCTATCATTACTATTAAAATGACAATGAGTTCACAGTAATTGTAATGATAATTAAAATAATAATATCATACTACTTGAGTATAGTAAATTACATGTGAATAATATAAATTCTAAAAGGTTTTTTTTAAAGCTTTATATGTATTAAAAAATTCTGTGGTTGATTTTTTAGATTCAGTGCACCAGCATAAATATTGATGTAAGAAGTGGAGTGGAAACTGCTTAAATATAAAATCATTGACAAAATTTAGTGAGATATGATTCAGTGAATGGTATGTTAGTCTCATTTGTTTTTTATTTCCAGCACTTGTTTTTCTGTTAGGAGATTTCATCTCTTTTTATTAGGAAGGTCTGGTGAGAAAACCACAATGTCTAGCTGGTAGAATATTTAACTTGGGCTACTGACTAAAGCATGAGACTCTATCCTGGATGATCACCTAATGTTACCAATAATGCGTAAGAAACTTTTATGCAATTTGCCATATTCAGAGAGAGAGAGAGAGAGAGAGAGAGAGAGAGAGAGAGAGAGAGAGATCATTGCTATCACTTTGTTATTTGGATGTCAGAATCACCAATATTGTGAATCCAGTACTATTTCTGATGTCACAGGTATGTTAACCAACAAATTCCTTTTTTGTAAGAGTTTGTTAGTAGGATTTCTGCTGCTTACAACTAAAAGAGTTGGCACTAATATATTAATTAATAGTGGAATTTGAAAAATGAAGAGTAGTTAAGGATAGCTGAAAACTACATATTCTATTATTTATCTAGAGGCTCAGAATGCAGGAAAATCATGATGTTCTGCGAGTATAAGCATTTTATTTAAGCTGGTCCAAGGTGGATTTAAATGTTCCTGAACACCCTTGAAAAAGAGAGATTCAGGGATGTTGCTGTCAAAATGTGAGATGGCTTTGACTTTTAATACTGAAGATGGTTTACTTCGGAAGATAAGAAGAGAGAAGTAGTTGCAGTGGTCCTAAAATTAAAATTTTCAGTTCTCCTTCTTCCTGAATATGTTAAGAAAGGGCAGTACAGTAACCTAGAAATAGTTAGAAGTTTAATATACTGGTGAATGCCAAAAATATATTTACTGTAACTGATGACCCTGCAGTCATTTTGAAGCATGCTGAAATTATTGTGGTACTGAAGATTAAGCAAGATCTTGGATTTATTTGATGAAAATTTATGCTAGCAGGCAGTCTCTAATATCTATTTTCACTCTGAGTTTTGTGATGAGCAGGAACATTTATTCAACAAATATTTACTGAGTTCTTTCTCTGTACCAAGCACTGAGGATAAGTGAACAAGGCAGAACTATTTTTTTCACTAAAAGATTTTACAACACAATAAAAAAGAAATGCAAGCTGAATAATTTAATATGGCATAATATAAACTATGCTAGGGAAAGAGTGGCGGCTCTAAAAAACAGGTCAGTAGCATCTTACCTCAGTTTAGAGCTTAGATTGATGGAAATCTTCTTAAATACAGAGCTGTTAAAATTTATTCCTGAAAGACTTGTAGAAATTAGTGAATAATAGAGATATGAGTGACACAGAGAAAAAAAATCATGTACAAAAGTCCAGAAGATTCTAGGGATGATACAATGAAAGTAGCTCACTATGGGTCTAACATTCATATGACAATTGGATGAAGGTAATAATGGAAAGATAGTTACTAAACAGTTGAAGGAAATCAGGAGAATCTTGTATGACTTAGTCTCTGTCTAAAAAAAAAGCAATCATTGGAACACAGTTTTATGACCAGATTTCACATTTTAAAAAAATTGCTGGCTAAATGTTGGTGAGTGAATCCAAAAGGGAAACACTAGAAATATGTAATAAAATAATAAAGTACTCTAGTGAAAAGATTATACAGTTAAAAATTCACACAAAAACCATACAAGGATATTGAAAGTATCTTTACTAATAATAGCTAAAACTTCAAACAACCAAGATATCCTACAGTAGGTGAATGGACAAAGAAATGTTAGAACACACAAACAATGAGATACTATTTATTATTAAAAAAGCCAATGAGCTATCAAGCAATAAAAAGATACAAAGAAACCTTAAATGCATGTCAGTAAGTGAAAGAAGTCAATAAAAGCCCACTTACTGCATTATTTCAGCTCTGTGACATTCTGGAAAAGGCAAAATTATAGAGATAGCAAAAGATCAGTAGTTTCCATGAGTTATGGGGGGGGGAAGGGATGAGTAAGCAGAATACAGAAGTTTTTAGGGGGGTTAAGCTATTCTGTATGATACTATACATGTAGGTACATGCACTTATACATTTACAAATTCTGTAGAATGGGTGACATCAAGAATGACCAGGTCTGTGAATTACAGAATTTGAATGATGATGATGTTTTAGTGTAGGTTCAGCAATGACAATGAATGTGTCACTCTGATAGAGATGTTGACAATGAGAGAAGTGTACATGTGTAGGGGCAGGAGACTTTACACACAGTCTACTCCATTTTATTGTGAATCTAGAGCTGCTGTAAAAATAATCCATTCATAACATTATGTTAACTCACCATAGGGAACTGTTTAAGATCACTCCCTTGGTTATAAAATCTTGTGGATTAAAATTCCATGTATAGATGTCTTCAATAAGTACCTTATAGGAAAGTAGATACTTTCAAAGACACTTAGGAAAATATTTGACTGATTAAATAAAAACGTAAAAGTATCTGAGGAGGAAGGCAAGGCTCCCTTCACTCTCTTGGCTTATAATGTGGGCCTATTTCCAATGGAACTAACTAACCTCTTCTATTTTTAAGGCAAGATCAGAAAACAGGAGTTCATAAGTGGGTTTTGCCAGGCTTATTGACTTAGAAATGCCTGCTGTTTACAGTTTGCCTAACATAACCAGCTCTCTCTCACTTAAATATATTGTGACTAAAGGGAATTTGAAACGCTCTTCTCTCTAAGACAAGAACTAACTGGTCCAATGCAAGGCTGACTATGTGGAAATTTCCTCCCACTGGAAGTAGAACACTTCACAGACTCCTTTTACAAAAACACATCTTCATTCCAGTCTGTCTTGTTGGAGTGCATCAAGTGAAATTCCTGAAATTTCTGTATCATCTCACTCCCTTGGTCATCAAATATTGTGGATTAAAATGTCATGTACAAGTACCCAAAATTTATTTCTTTGAATGTAAATAGTAATTTCTCTTTGAATGTAAATAATAGGTAACTGAAAATATCTACCAAAGTGAACTCTTGGGAAGAGTGGAAGTAGAGTCAAAACATAAAATGGATTAGGACAGAGCCCTGAAAAAATCCACTTAAATTTTTTTTTTAGCAGGTAAATATAGAATAGCTAGAATTATGGGAGAAAAACTTAGAAAAGAATTTTTATACATCATGATTCAGGATAAATTCATAATAATACACAGAGAAGGAGTAGAGACAGGAAGGGTGGTATCCCGACACAAGTGAAATTATTTCGGTCTTTGAAGACTGGCTTTTTTTCCCATCATTGTACTGAAAAAATACCCACCATGGTCCCAAAAGCTTTTTCTATGTCCAATGTACACATTTTAATACATTCTTCAGTTGATCTTTAGCCTTAAAAAAAATCATAAGATATTAGTGTCTTCCACTGGAGACTGACTCACATTGTGTGTCAAGAACACTGAAGGATGTTTCATTTTTTGACTTTGAATATAAATGACTTTCCCTAGTTCGTAGTTTATTCATACTGTCCGTTCTAGCTGCCTGGCTCACTGTCTAAGCAACTCAAAGTGAGATTTAAAGAAATTTTCACATACGTACTCATTATAACCCTGAATAGATTCTCAGAAGCAAAGAGAGTGTGCTCTAAGAAGGAAGAACAGAGGTAGAATGATTAGGATAGAGATGAGGAAAGTATTTAAAATTAAAACAGAAAGAACAACAAAGGAAAATAAGGATAGAAGAGCAAAAAATAGGCAGGAAATAGCTACCATGGCATAGTTCACCTCAGTGGTTTCATATTCCCAAAGTCAGTCATCTATTTTGAGAGTTGTTATTTAACATGTAAGTGATAAAATGTTTACATTACCTTAATAGATATATTTAACTCTAACGGCATGTTCAAAATAAGAGATTACAAGTACATTTTATAAATTACAATGGATTTATTTTAAAATTCTAGTATATAATTTCTACTAACTTAAATTTTAAATGTTTGTTTCACAAGATGGCAATCCTTTGGTAGAAGTTCAAATTGAAATGCAAAAGAGACATTTAAATTTGATGGAATCATAAATTTAAAAAACCAAGGTAAGAGTTTTTTTCACAGCCAACTGATACATGTTCATCATATATAAATTTTTCTATTTGCCACACCTTTGTGAGAGATAGTTTGGCCAGAAAGTGTGGTTTGAATTGGACAATTACTAAGTTTATCTCTCCAACTCATTGTTACTGTCTTCATGGTGATCATGCTACCAAGTAATGACAGAGTTTGTGGTAGAAGCCAGGAAACCTTTTTGGGCTTAGATAATGAGATAAACTTGCCCTGAGGATGGAAATAACATTTGTGTTTGATTCTACTTTATTAGGCACTTATGGTCTCATTAGGTATTGAAAAGAATGAATGCCCTTGGGAGGTTAGCTGGAAACAAAGATTAAAACCAAGAGTCAGAAAAAAATAAAGAAATTAATTAAATGTTCAAATTATGATCATCTTTCCAAATACAAACTTTAAAAACTATTATCACTGAAAGTGGATTATGTACAAATCTCCCATTCTTCACACTAATTACATTTGAAAAATCCAGACATTATGTTTAAAATAAACATAGAAGGCTCTGAAGGAAGAGCGAAGGTAGACAAGCTAAGAACCACCAGATAAGATGAGCAACATGGTGCTTTCTGGGGTTTCTCTTGTTGCCTCACATGTCTTGGTCTTGGAGCTAAAGACATTTGCACCACAAAACAGTCCAAAAGAAGAAGACCATTATTTCTAATTATGGCATTAGAAAAGTTGCATATCAAGAAAGAAAACTTGCACACAATAACTTCTCTACTCAAGTCACACACAATAGAAAATAAACTACAGTCTCGTTTGCACTCACACTGTCAAAGACCCTCAAGGGGCACTAGACATCCTCCCTCAAGATAATGTTAAAGTGTCCCCAAATACCTACTAAGATGGTTAGAGAAGACCAAGTGGAGAGAACACAATCTTCCCCACCAGCAGACAATAATAAAGTGTCCCTTGTCCTCCCATCTTGGTTGATGTCATAGGAGGTCTAGCGCAGCTTCTGAAGTTTCACCATTATCCAGCTGTAAAAAAACCTTTCACCATATTACCAGCAACAATAACCTGAGAAGCTATATCTTTTACACCAGCCTTGAAGTAAAAGAAAAAAAAATGTCTCCACTTGTCCAATGTGAATAGAATCCTGGGGACCCTGAAATTCTACCACCATTGGTCGTAATAAGATGGTACCGTTTACCCCTTCCCCTACTAAAGCAAAGAGATTAGAGTAAAACAGAAGTTAATGGAAAAAAAATCTAGAGCCTCAGCTGAGTGTGCTGGCTCAAGCCTATAATCTTAGCTTCTGGAGAGGCTGAGACAAGGACCAGCTGGAGCAAAAATTTCATGAGGCCCTATCTCAACCAGTGTGCAAGAGCCTATCATCCCAGATACAGCTCCACATTTAAAATAGGAGGATCATGGTCCAGGCTAGTCAAGACACAAAACAAGACCTGGAAACAACCAGAGCAAAAAGGGCTAGAAGCTTGTCTTAAGCAGTAGAGTGCCTGCTTAGCAAATGCAAAACCCTGAGTTCAAACCTCAGAACCACCAAAACAAACCTAGAACCTCATAATAGAATATGAAAATATCTGGAGAGTAATAAAATTTTCAACTAAGTAAGAAAAACAATCAGTACATGCCAATACCACAAGGAAAACAATATATGAAAATTACTATGCAGCATGACCAACTGGGGTTTGTCAAAGATCCAATCTTCTTCAATATCCAAGTATTGATCAATGCAATCCACTATGTTTACAGGCTAAAGGAAAGAGGAATAGGGTGATTTAACTCAAAGCAGAAAAATCATTTGACAAAACTTCACACAAATTCATGGGTAAATAAAACATAATTGTCAAAAAACTAGGAACAAGGCAGGAACTTTCCCAAAATCTTGATAAAGAGCAATTACAAAAGTACCACAGGGAACATTGCATTTCATTATGAAAGACTGAATGCTGAACGCAGAATATTCTTCTTCCAAGATTGGGAAAAGTAAAGAATGTTATTTAACATAATGATAGAAGCTCTATTCTATGCAGCATGGTAGGAAAGGAATTCAATGGCATATACATCAGAAAGGAAAAAAACATCTATCCCTATTTGCAGGAGACATAATTACATGTGTATAAAATCCCAAAGGATCTACCAGCAAAAGTTCTAGTAGTAAGAACAGAGTTGAGCAAGGCCAGAGGAGACAAGGAAATTATATAAAAATCAATAATATTTTTATATCCTACCAATAAACATGGGGACACCAAAATTAAAAATACAATGCTATCAAACTCACTAAAAATGAGGTGTAAAGCTAACAAAAATGTATCCTTAAAATTATACCGCACTGATGAAAGAAAGCAAAGATCTAAGTAAACTGAGAGGCATGACTTGTACCTGGATCAGATGATTCAATACAGATAACTGGTATAAGTTCTTCCCAAATGAATATACAGGTTTAAACCAATCCAACTAAAGATTGAAGCAAGATACTTTTGGTTAAGATAGATTAAATAATTCTAAATTTTATATAGAAAGTCAAAGGAACTGAAACAGCTAGAAAAATATAGAAAAAGAATAAGGTGAGAGGAGCCAGGCCATACAATTTCAAAGCATATATCTGCAACCAATACCCAAGACTGGCTAGTATTGGTGGAGGTGTATACACTTAAACAAATCAATGAAATAAACTCAAGGTAGAGCCACACGGACACATACAATTGATTTTTGACAAAAGTCAAAACAAAAGATCATTGTTTTTTCTGCAAAGTGTAGTAAACATCCATTAGAAAAAAAATAGGCCTTGACCTAAAATTTCCATATGCAAAAGTTAATTAAAAATAAACCACAATCTTAAGTGTAAACTGGAAAACTATAAAACTTTTTGAAGTAAGTGTAGGAAAAAATATTAAGGTTCTAGGACATGGCAAAGAATTCTTAGGTTTGACACAAAAAGCATGATTCATAAAAAAGGAAAACAAGTAAGTTAGACTTCTTGAAAATTAAAACTTTTGTGGTGTCACACAAAAAGTATTTATATATTTTAGTAAAATATGTCTTTAGAATTTTCATAGGCATTTTATTGAGTCTGCATATAGTTTGCATAGGATGAGCATTTTAACAATATTATTTTTTCTAACCAATGATCACAGGATGTCATTCCCTTTACCTTTGCTAACTTCTTTCATCAACATTTTATATTTTTAATTATACTGGTTTAAATCCCATAATTAAATTTGTCACCAAGCATATTTTAGGTATTCTGAATGAGATTATTTTTACTTTCAAGTAGTTCATTGTGAATGTACAGAAACTCTATTTTGTAATTGTCAGCTCTAACAATTTTCGGTAGAATTGTAGAGTTTATATATAAGATCATGCCTTAAACATCTTTCTTTTACCTAATAGCTAATGAAATTGAGAGAAAAATGAAGAAAGCTGTAAAAAGCACCACATAATTTTATTTCAAATAGACCACAAATGCATGCTAATGAAAATATTGTGTTACAAAAACAGACGGGGACAAATGGAATGAAGAGCCCATTATGATTTATTGGATTTTTTTTTTTAACAAAGGTCTCAAGAACACACATCAGAAAAAGAAGAGTTTCTTGAACACTTGTATTAGAAAAAAATGATATCCACAAGAAGATGAAATAAATTAGTTATATCTCATATGATAAATAAAATCAATTAAAGACTGTAGGATCTGAAGCTGTAAGATTTTAGAAGAGTACACAAGAAGAACAAAAATAGACAAATAGAATTTCATCAAACCAAAAAATTTCAGCACAGCAAAGGAGAGTGAAGAGACAACCAACCTACCAAATAAGGGAAAATATTTGTAAACTACACATCTGATAAAGTGTTGATTTAAAAAAGAATGTATAAAGAAATCAAACAGCACAATATCAAGGAAACAAATAGCTTAATGAAAAAGAGGCAAAGGATTTGCATAGACATTGTCTGAAAGAGCATATATAAATATTATATAAATATATATATAAACTATGTATATATAACTTTATATGTATATACGTATATATATATATATATATATATACCTGTTATTTACACCTCAGATTTTTACATATATGTGGTGTTTGTGTTTATGTGTGTATATGTTTAACATCACTAATCATTAAGGAGATGCAAATTAAAGCTACAATATCACCTCAACTGTCTTATAATAGTTGTTATCAAAAAAGAAAAAAGACACCAAGTGTTGAAGAAGATATCAAGAAAGGGAAGTCCTTGTTCACGTATTTATACATGTATTTATACAGCCATGTAGAAAACAGCATGGAGGTTCCTAAAAAGTTAAAAATTGAATGACCATATCATCCAATATCCCCACTACTAGGCAAATGTCCAAAGGAAATTAAATCAGTGTGTTAAAGAAATAGTCATTTTCATAGCAGCACTATTCATCGTAGATAAGATTAATCGAAGGCCCATCAATGGATGATTCAATAGGGAATATATCATATGTATACACAATAGAACATTATAAAATTTTTAAGAAGGAAATACTGTAATTTGTTACATGAACGGAGCTGGAAGACACAATGTTAAGTAAAATGTGCCAGGCACAGAAAAACATAATTCTGCATGATCTTGCTTATGGATTGAATCACAGAGGCAGAGAGTAGAATAATATTCACTAAATGCTGGAGCATGGTGAGAATGGGGATGTAGTTGGCCAAAGAATGTTGTATTTTAGGTAAATATGAATAGTGAACTCCATCCATTATACATCACACTGACTATAGTTAATATTAATCTAATTTATATTTAAAAATTGGAGTGTATTTTAAGTGTCATTAAAAAGGGTTTTGTGGGATAACCCATATATTAATTGACTTGATTTAGGCATTCCAGAGTGTTTAAATATACAGAGCATTTAATTTTCAATTAAAATTAAATGTATAAATAAAATTTAAAATATTTATTCTGCAAAAGATTCCATTAAGATGATCAAATGAACTACAGGCTAAGAGAAAATAGCCACAAATCACATATTTGACAAAAGCCTAATATCTTGGATCTGCAAAATGCTCTCAAACATTATAGGAAAAATCACAAAAAGCTAATTAGTAAATGCATTAAAGATGTGAAGGAATGTTTCAATGTAAAAATATAAAAATAGAAAATGAGCACATAAAAAGATACTCAACATTTTCATAGCTATCTACTAATGCAAAATTAAAAAAGTAAAACCCACAATGAGAGATCATCACATACCTATCAGAAATACCAAAATAAAAGTAACGACAATACCAAATGCTGGCGAGGATGTAGAAAACTAAATCACTCCCATTGCTGACTGTAGTGTGAAATGTTACAGACATTCCGGAAAATAGTTTGACAATGTCTTAATAAACAAAATAAGGTGACTACTATATCACACATTCCAGAAGTTGCACTTCAAGCCATGCATCCCAGAAAAAATGAAGAGCTATGTTTGCACAAAAAAGCTGTACGTGAAATTTTTAATAGCCTTATTTATAATAGGCCCAAACTGCAAACCACTCAAATGTCTTTTAAAAAAGTGAATAAACTGTGTTACATTCATACCATAGAACAGAACTCAGTAAAAAGGAACAGATAGTTAATTCACACAGAATTTTCATGAATTTTTTGAGAATAATGCTCAGTGGGGAAACCCACAAAAGTTATATATCAGGAAATTTGGAATAGTACATAGGGTTTCTCTGTATTGTTTCTAGTTTGGGTCATTTCTCCCCCCTCCCCCACCCCCTCCCTCACCCCGGCGGCCCCTCCTTCTCCCCCTCACTCCCTCACTACCCAGCAGAAACTACTTTGCCCTTATCTCTAATTTTGTTGAAGACAGAATATAAACAATAATAGGAAGGACCAAGGGTTTTTGCTAGTTGAGATAAGGATAGCTATACAGGGAGTTGACTCGCATTGATTTCCTGTGCATGTGTGTTACCTTCTAGGTTAATTCTTCTGGATCTAACCTTTTCTCTAGTTCTTGGTCCCCTTCTCCTATTGGCCTCAGTTGCCTTAAAGTGTCTGCTTTAGTTTCTCTGCATTGAGGGCAACAAATGTTATCTAGTTTTTTGGTGTCTTACCTATCCTCACCCCTCCCTTGTGTGTTCTCGCTTTATAATGTGATCAAAGTCCAATCCCCTTGTTGTGTTTGCCCTTGATCTAATGTCCTCATATGAGGGAGAACATACGATTTTTGGTCTTTTGGGCCAGGCTAACCTCACTCAGAATGAGGTTCTCCAATTCCATCCATTTACCAGCAAATGATAACATTTCGCTTTTCTTCATGGCTGCACAAAATTCCATTGTGTATAAATACCACATTTTCTTAATCCATTCATCAGTAGTGGGGCATCTGGCTGTTTCCATAACTTGGCTATTGTGAATAGTGCCGCAATAAACATGGGTGTGCAGGTGCCTCTGGAGTAACCTGTGTCACAGTCTTTTGGGTATATCCCCAAGAGTGGTATTGCTGGATCAAATGGTAGATCAATGTCTAGCTTTTTAAATAGCCTCCAAATTTTTTTCCAGAGTGGTTGTACTAGTTTACATTCCCACCAGCAGTGTAAGAGGGATCCTTTTTTCCCCCGCATCCTCGCCAACACCTGTTGTTGGTGGTGTTCTTAATGATGGCTATTCTAACAGGGGTGAGGTGGAATCTTAGTGTGGTTTTGATTTGCATTTCCTTTATGGCTAGAGATGGTGAGCATTTTTTCATGTGTTTTTTTGCCATTTGAATTTCTTCTTTGGAGAAAGTTCTGTTTAGTTCACTTGCCCATTTCTTTATTGGTTCATTAATTTTGGGAGAATTTAGTTTTTTAAGTTCCCTATATATTCTGGTTACCAGTCCTTTGTCTGATGTGTAGCTGGCAAATATTTTCTCCCACTCTGTGGGTGTTCTCTTCAGTTTAGAGACCATTTCTTTTCTTGAGCAGAAGCTTTTTAGTTTTATGAAGTCCCATTTATCTATGCTATCTCTTAGTTGCTGAGCTGCTGGGGTTTCATTGAGAAAGTCTTTATCTATACCTACTAACTCCAGAGTAGTTCCTACTCTTTCCTGTATCAACTTTAGAGTTTGGGGTCTGATATTAAGATCCTAGATCCATTTTGAGTTAATATTGGTATAGGGTGATATACATGGATCTAGTTTCAGTTTTTTGCAAACTGCTAACCAGTCTTCCCAGCAGTTTTTGTTGAAGAGGCTGTCTTTTCTCCATCATATATTTTTAGCACCTTTGTCAAAGACAAGTTGTTTATAGTTGTGTGGCTTCATATCTGGGTCCTCTATTCTGTTCCACTGATCTTCATGTCTGTTTTGTTTCTTACAAATGCTTATAGATATGTGATTATGACAAGATTAAGGAAAAAAATGTAAGTTTGATTATGGGTTGACTTATAGGAATGTCAACATGTGTGGGTGGCTGTGAACCTCAGATGGGAACTGAATCTTCAGGGACCATCAGATGTTGTACATGGAGCATCTCAATCCTATATTCCCATCACAGCTAGGAAGAGGATGTGTCTGTAAGATATTTATAAATACCCATGAATATTTTTGATTTATTGGATTGTAAATGCATATAACAATACTTTAGAGTTTTGCAAACATATGAGTGGGAAGTTAAATTCATACTAAAATGATCACCTATTTATAAGGCACAAAAAATCGGATTTTATTGTGTTTTGTTTTCACTAAGAAAGTAAAAAATACAAATGAAAATCTAAAGGAATATTATATGGTTACAAGGCAAGGCATTTAGCACAATTTGTGTCAAAAAGTACAAATAGAAGTAAAAAACTGAAAATGTAAATAATGAAACACTAAATGTATGTTCCAGGTTGCCACTTGAAGACTTTATTGGCAGATGACACATACTCTGTAGGTATAAAATCATGTTTTATTTTTAGACAATTGCAAGCTGCTTACTGGTTAGTTGAGAAGCTGAGAATCATTTATCTTTTATTGCTTTATGCTACTTTCTATTTTTGGGCCAGACTAAGGTAACCTAGATAAAAGAAGGCTAAAGCTAAGAGCTAGAAAGGGTCTACAAAATAATAACTTTTTGTGGTGCAAAAAATCCTTTCCTCAGTGGATATCTACTAGGCTTTCAAAATATATAGTGCTTTTCTCAGGCAGATGTCAGAACCAGTACTTTTTTATTGTTATCATCATTATTTTATATTTGAGAGAGTTTGATGATAGATAGGGGATGGCTTAATATTAATTATCTTGGAGAAGAAAGTGAAGAAGAAAGAAAATTGATATTCCTGGTTAAGATTTTTGTTTCTCAGAGGTTGTCACAATAAGTAGCTTTGCTTAGCATAAGTTAAGAAAAACAAACATCTATCTTCCTTATGTTCTTATTTTCCACAATATGCATGTACATATATTTTTAGGGTGTCATTTATAGCTGCACTGATGAATGTAGCAAATAATGATATACTGTGAATGAATATAAATAAAGAATATATTAAATAATATTATATGAAGAAATTATGTTTGCAAATGATAATTAAAAACTCTAGAATCTATTATACAAAATTTTAAGATGTTATAAGCTGGCATTATTTTTCCCCCATGAACCAAGCAACCTATTTTGGTGGCAGGGTTGAAGACTTAAAAAGGTATTCCCTTCTTTAAAAAATGAAACTGTGTTACAGGATAGGTAAACATATCATTGATGCTTATTAAGTAATGTGTAATTATGTAGAAGAAAAAATGATGCTTTAGAAAATAAGAAACTGATCAATTATACCAAATTCTTAGTGAATTCTGATCAGAAAATAAAGGATTTTTGAAAAGAACTTGAAAAGGGGAAGCAAAGATTCAATAGGAAAAAAAATAAAAGTTTTCCTTCATCATAGGAAACACTATGAATTTTACAGCAGCTCTTAATAGAATAGTAAAAGGTTTCCATTTGGAGGTTCACAAGCATGCCACATGAATCCCCCAGTGGCTGAATTTATAGCCCTGTGGTTTTGAGTTTTGCTTCGATTTTGCTTTATACTTGCTGGATTAGTACTGCATAAAATTCTAGCTAGAAGTCTTTTAAAAGATTTTGTATTGTTCATACAAAATATACTTCCTTCCTACATATATTTTAGATTAAATCTTTATATTTGTAAATTATTACCACTTTAATTGAAATTTTCCTAGTCATTAAATGTGTATAAGCCAACTTATTTTTGTGATCTGTTGTTTTCCTATAAAGCTATCCTTTGGGTTGGGCATCAGAATTTATTTCCAAGTGACTCTTGTTATTGCTTCATTGTCATCACTGTTGCATCCTACCACTCATCTGTCCTGTCATTTTCTTTTCTTTCCTTTCTTTTTATTTAGTGTCATGGAATGTGATTGTTATATAGTTCATATACTCTTACATTCACAACTGAATGCCACATAGACTGGGTCATTAAATTTAGACATCATGTGTCTTAGTATGTTTGGCCATTTATAGAAAAATATCATAAATAACTGAGCCTATAAACAGCATAAATTTCTCGCCATTCTGGAGGCTGGGAATGCAAGATCAAGGTGTCAACAAATTGTGTGTCTAGTGATAGCCTGGTTCTTCATAGAAAGCTGTCATTGCTCTATAACTCAAATGGGAAGGGACAAGGGAGCTACCTGAAGATACTTTTACAAAGACACTAATCCCATCCTTGAGGCTTTTGTTACCATGGCCTAATACCTTCCAAATGTCACCCCTCCTAATACCATCACTTTGAGGATTTGCACTTCAGTATATGGAATTCAGGAAGGGGAAAACATTTAGACCATAGTCCTCTCTTAATGAAAATTGTCAGAATCAAGTTCTTTGTATTGTAATGTGATAAAATATGGACTATCCCCTTAAAGAAGTAAAAACTATTAGCTGATTTAAGTTCTGGCTAGGAATGAAAATAAGTTTATTTTATAAATGTCTTACCTATAATCACTTCATAAATCTGCAGTCCCTATCTTTTTACTGTCTATTAAACCAATGTCTTCTGAAAGACTATTGTATCTGTAAGCAGAAACTCACTGATGAGGGCTAGAATTTCAAGTTCACAAATATCTATTTTCTTCTTTCCAAATAAAGTACTGTCTTTATAGTAAAAGTTAAAGTATCAAAAGGGAAGGTATATCAGGAGGCTTCTGGTGATGCTGACTGTCAGACCAGGGTAATGCCAGTAAAATTAGAAAAAATGGATTCAGACATCATTAAGAAACATTAGCAGTACTTGATATTTGATTGGATATGGGGTTCAAGTCAAGAAGACCTTGAGTTTTCTGACCTGAAACATGTTGGGATGATGTTGTTACTTATAATTAAGTCAGAAAAAAGCTCATGTAGAAAAGGAAGGAAGGATTTTTCTGGTCTTACAGGTTGGAAACAAAAACTCTTCAGTTCACTACTAGTGTGCCCAATTAATCTAATGAACGATGCAGCTAAGCACACTTGTCTTGGTCTCTGCCAGAACAACTTTAGAAATAGCTCCCACTGTCCTGGCAGCCATGGGGCAAAGTCACAACCACCAACTTACATCATGCAGACAGAGAGCGTCACAACAGCTGCTGCTCTTTGTCCTCCTGATGCTTCTGGAAAGAACCTCTGACCACCATACACATTTGCCTCTTCAGTTTCCTGTTGCCACAGTCAAACTCAGAAATGCAGGATTGTGGTCAGAGGCATTTATCTATTTAAGAACAACAACAAAAAAACCAGATAATTTGTTCTCTCCACAAATTTTGTTTAATTTTAGAAATACAGGGCAAATGTAGTCTCTTTACTGTTGTGAAACCAAGAAAGCACATTGTCTTCCAGCTACTAATGTCAATATGACTGATGTCCTCACACTGGTCTTCTTTCCTTTCCAGTTCATTCACCTTTCTGCACATTACTGCTTCTCTGAGTGACATTTGTTACATAGTCAATGAGGCAAAAAAACTTATTATTTAAACTTTTCTTCAATTAGATCAATGAAATAAATGCATTATACTCATAAGCATACCATAAATACGTATACTATATTATCTTTCTTGCTTTCCATCAAAATATGGCACATGGAACCATTGATTATTTTAAATTCCAAAGAGTATCATGCTGGTCCATTGCACTTATGACATAATGCTAATTGTATCCAATGAAGAAGACATATGGCACATCTCTTCATGTTCTAATGAAATATATATGTAAAAATGTGAAAGATATATACAGATTAATATTTGGAAGTAAACAGTTACAACATGACAACCTCTCTTAAGAGTGTTGTGAAGGATATTTATGAAAAGAAATCTACATAGGGGACCAAACTATGAGCAATACTTTGGGTTGTTTTCTTTGTTTGTAGGGAGAAGTGATCAGAGGTATAAAAATACACCTGTTGCAAATTGCATGATTGGTTGAGTCCCAAAGTCAAGAGAAATAGCACATGCAAAGACCAATATGATTTTAAAATTTAGCAAAGGGATATATGCATAGACTCTTATGAAGTTGTGAATGTAGAACATGCAAATTTTTTCATGTCTTCTTTGCCAGAAAATGAAATCAGTATACCACTGCCTGAAGACTTTAATGCTTCCTTACCTAAAGAAATGTAATAAATCGCCCATAAAATAGTTGACTGCAAGGCACTGCTAAATCCTTCTCAGTATTTACCCTCACCTCTACTTTCTTTCTAAACAGGGGTTGGCAACTTTGTTTTTAATATAATTTTTTAAAATTTAGAGTAGTTTAACATTATAAGATACCTGAATATGGTACAGAGTTCTTATATACCCAATAGTCAGCCTTCCTTATTATTACTACCATATTACATTGGTCACAATTAAATAGACATTTTACATTAGTCACAGCTTAATAAAATGGTGTTGAGTAATTATTATTTAGCAAGCCCCAAAGGTATTGAGATTTCCTAAGTATTTTTTCTATTTTATTACAGTATCTTGTTCATAGTGTTACATTACATTTAGTTGTCATTTCTTCTCAGGTTCTACTTGATTCTGACAGTTTCTCAGACAATTGTTTTGCTTTTCATGACCTTGACAGTTTTGAGTATTGGTCAGGCTTTTAGTAAAATGTTCCTCAACTTACATTTCTCTAGCAACTGGCCTGGGGTTGTGAGTTTTGGGAGGGAATAGGACACAAAGGTAACACTCATCACAAGTTTTCAGCATGGTATCTGATGTGTGTGTATGTGTGTGTATATCTGGCTGTCTAGCTATAGGTTGAGCACTCAACCCCAAATTTTAAAATTTTTTGATTTCCACCATGTCATCTTCACCTGACCTCATGTGACCAGTCTTAGTCAAAAGGCAGATGCAGTTAAAATATTGTATAAAAGAAACTTCAGATACGCAAACAAATTTGTTTAGACTTGGGTCCCATCATGAATATATCTCATTATGTATAAGCCAATGTTTCAAAATCCAAAAAAAGATAATCAAAACAGTTAATTTTTTCCTTTATTGTTGTGATGGCATGTACACAGTTTCTTACTCAAGTAACATTTTAGGTAGGCGAGAGTCAGTCTGTATTTTCAGCTGCAATTGATCTAATTTATTTTGTGCTCAAATTATTCTTATTTGTGCCATTGGAAAATCTTTCAATTGACTCCTAAGTCTCTTTGCTGTACCAAATCATTGTGGCTTTATTTTTTAAATAATTCTTCCCATATTATTTTTTTACTACAAGATGTTCCATCCAGCCTCTATTAAAAGTGATGTTAGCTGTGAGCATCTCTTAGACTGGGAAGGTTGCTGTTTATTTCTACTTTGTTGAATGTTTTGCTCTTCAAAGGGCACTTGAGTTTGTCTAATGATTTAATTTACTTATTAAGTTAATAATTTTTTTGCAGTCCTGAACTCAGAGCCTCATGCTTGCTAGTCAAGTGTTCTAAAACTTGAGCCACTCCACCAGCCCTTTCTTGTGTTGGGTATTTACAAGACCATGCTTCATGATCTATTTGTGTGGCTGACCTCAAATCTGGATACTCCTTATCTCTGCCTCCTGAGTAGCTGAGACAACAGCAGTAAATCATTGGTACCTGCATAATCATAAAATGTTTTATTTTTGTTCTGCAAATGTGTTCAGTGATCTTCATGCATTTCGGTGCTGTTTTCAAGTACATAAATGTTTTTTAAATCTATATTTTCTTGATTTATTGATTCCTTTGTTGTTATAGAACACCTCTCCTTATATCTTATAGCATTTTTTTGTTTTATAGCCTATTTTATCTAATATTAATATTAGTAAATTTAATAAAGCCACTCCAGTTCTCTCATTATTGTTATTTGCATGGTGTATCTATTTCCATTGTTTGACTTACAGTATGTTTGTGTGTTATATCTAAGTTGTGTCTCCTGTAGACAGGATATTGTTGTATTATAGTATTTTTTAATCTAGGCCAAAAAAATCTGAGACTTTGGATTTAATTGGATTTTTAACCCATTTACATTTATATAACTATTGTACCTGAATTTTGATTTGTTATTTTACTTTTTACTTTCTTTGTCTCATGTATTTTCTGTTTCTCTATTCCTCCTTTATTTTTGTGGCATTGAGTTAATACATCTTAATGTAACCTTTAAACTTCATTAACTCATGTTTCATGATGAAAGAATGAATGTTTCCCCCTTCTAAGATCAAGAAAAGGATGCATAATATATTTTCTTATAACTTCTATTCAACATTTTATTGGAAGTTCTAGCTGATATAATTAGCCAAGAAATTTTTTTAAAAATACCTCCAGAGTCTAAAGGAATATTTAATACTTTCCTTATTAGTAGATGACATTTCTTATTTCAGACAATGAGTTTATATAATCCACTAAAATATTATGTTAACAAGTAACTTCAACAAGGTTCAAAGATATAAGATCAGCATAAAATAATCAATTTTATTTCTATAAAATTGATATTTCATAGAATAAAATTCTGTAAAGTTTTACTTCTATTTTTAGCAGTGAACTGTCCAAAAACAACTGATGCTACATTTACACTCATATCAGTGTCAAAATAGTACAATTCTTATGACTAAATTCAACCAATGAAGTGCAAAACTTTACACTCTGGAAGCCTCAGAACCTTGTTAAAAGATATGAAATAAGATACAACAAATTGAAAACATTTCATGTTTATTGATTTGAGGAATTAACTTTGTTTAAATGATAATACTTACCAAATTAATGTGTGGATTTATCACAAATCTCAAGATAATTTCATCTGACTTCTTTGTAGAAACTGAGAGTCTGATTCTAAAATTCATGTGGATTTGTTAGGAATCTAAAGTAACTTAAGTAATATTGAAAAAAGAATAAGTGAAGTGACCATATTTTCTTATTTTATAACTTGTTATAAAATAACCATAATCACAATGATGTGTCACTGGTACAAGTATAGAAATATAGATAGATGGACAGACAAGAATTAGGAGTATAGAAATTTATCTATAAGTCTATGTTCAAATGATTTCAATAAGGGCATCAAACTATGAATGATTCCTTCAACAAATGGTTTTTGGGGCAAATAGCCACATGTAAAAGAAGGAAGCTGGAACCATGCTTTATATCACATCCAAAAATGAATTCAAAAAATTCCAATGGTATGTGAGTTTGCACCATAAATCTCTTAGAAAAAAACAGAGAAAAATGATGATGTTGGGTTCAGAAACAGCTTCATAGATTTAACACCGAAAACCATGATTAGTAAGAGAAAGTGAAAAGAAAATCTACTAGTTGTAATAAAATAATTTGCAAATTATGTATCTAAACTGGCCTTAGTATCCATAATATGTAAAGAACTCTTAAAACTTAACAACAAAAAACTAATAGTCCGATTTAAAAAGTTGCCAATGGACTGGAACAGGCATTTTTTCCAAAGAAGATATACATATGGCACAAGGAAAGACATTATTATTACTAATTACAGAAATGAAAAATCAAACAATAAATGAAAAGACAGTTCATACTCACAATTTTTTTAATAGAAAAGGACATATTTTAACAAAGATGTAGAAGACTAGGAACACTCACACACTTCTGGCAGAATGTAACATAGGGTATCCACCTTGAAAAACAGTCTGTTTCTCAAGTGATAAAACACAGACACTTAGGATATGACCCAGCATTTGCACTCCTACTTACTTACTTAGGAGAAACAAAAGCATGGCCATACAGAATCTTGTACACAAATGATTATAACAACATTATTCATATTAACCCAAAGATGGAAACAATCCAAGCTAATTAATGGATGAATGAGTAAAAACAGCTGTGATACATAAACAGCACAATAAATTTCATCCATGAAAAGTACTGAAGAACTAGTACAAACTGCAACAAGGATAAACCTTGAAAACATCATCTAAATTAGGCAAGAAGACAGTCACCGGAGACCAGATATTATATGATTCTGATCATATGAAAATCTATAATAGGGCAATCAACAGAGGCAGAAAGTCAAATTGCTTAGGGCTTGAAATGTAGGCAATGGTTTAAGAAGATGTTAAAGGTCTGATGGTCCTTTATGAAGTGAACATTTTCTGAAATTGACTGTACTGAATTGTGTGTGTCTATTTATGTGTGTAAATATGAGCATACTAGAAATAATGAATTATGTACTTTAAATGATTTAATTGTGTTGTATATGAATTAAACCTCAATAAAGCTGTTAAAAATTATTGATGTCATAGAAGTAGAGAGTATAATAGTGCAGCACACCGAAGGCTGGAAATGAAAGGAAGAAGAGGAAGATGGAGAGATGGTATTTACTTGGTATAGGAGACTAGGTGGATATGGGAAATAACATCTGATGTTCTATACCAACATAAGGAAGGTATGGTTGACAACAGTTATTTGCATATTTCAAAATGTCTAGTAGAAAGGATTTTGAATCTTCTTACACAAAGAAAAGATAAATGTTTGAGATAACATTATGCCTATTACCCTGATCTGCTCATTATAAATTGTACACGTGAATCAAAATATCTCTCTGAGCCAGGCTACAATTCTCGTGTGTCAATTAAAATAAAAGTATATACTTAAAAATTATGTCCTAGATTCGTCTTACACAAATACTTTAACCATTTAAACATATGCCATTTTTTAAACATTGTGTTTATTGGGAAATGGTATTCAAGACCAAAAACTGGATGCTAGGTTGCTTGTTGTTCCTCAGATGTCAATGTCTTTAGGTCCTGTCACTTGATAGAACAACGAATATATGTGGGTATATTAAATTGTGTTTATATCCATACTTGTAAATATTTCTATATGTATCTTCTTGAGCTAATTGAGTAAAACTTGGGTTCTCCCTGAAGAGTCCAACTCTATCATCTTTCACCACGGAATATCATTCTGTTGTTATCCCCTTGTGGTTTGTAGACTTCCACTCTAAGATTTGCCATCCATTTCATTAATAGATCTAATTTATAGTACATGTACAATGCCTTCAGAGATTTTTACTTGTATTCCAACAGAGGGGAAAAACTGTATCTACTAGAGTAAACTGCCACAGTAAGTTCCTTTTGCCTTTAACCTTCACAGACTCCACTTAATTCCAATTACAGCAGTCAAAATCATCGCCTCACCTCTTCCTCAACTTCTGTAGGAGGTTGCTTCATATGTGTGGACTCCTATATGTGGAAACTCTATGCACTAATGTTCACTGTTTGTGCTTTAGAGTTCTGTGCAATAATGTTCATAGTTATTCATTCTCCATGTTTGCAGTAAATTCTTACACCACCAGCCTTTGGAAATGAAGAATCTGGTTTGTAAATTTTTATCAGAGTGGTTTGCCTCTTCTTTCCCATTCAATGTATTTTATCATGGAGAAGTTTTTAAGTTTTGTTAAAGTTCAAACTTCTGATTTCTAATTTCACAGATTATGCCTTTAGTGTCAGATCTAACAACACACCACCAAACCAATTTCATGACATTTTTTTCCTAGAAGATTTTTAGTTTTACATTTAATCTGTGAACAATTCTGAGTTTATTCTTTTGTGAAAAGTGTCATCTCTCTCTCTCCCTCTCTCTCTCTCTGTGTCTCTCTCTCTCTGGAAGGGAGAAGTTAGTCACCATACTTATCTCTTTTGTTAATTTTTTGAGGTTTTAGCTTCATTTATTCCTTATTATGCTTCTGTTTTTAAATTAATTGATCTCCTTTTAAATTTTTGTTACTTCTTCTGCTTATATTAGAATTAATTTCTTTTTGTCCTTCCTATTTTCCCAAAGGTAAGCTTCGGTTATTACTATTATAATGCTTTTCTTCTAAAAAATGAATCTAATGCTATAAGTTTCCTTTATCCACTGCTTTCAATTTCTCACAAAAATATTGACATATTTTATTTGTGTCTTCATTTAATTCAGAATAATGAATTGTTTCTCTTGAGACTTCTTGATTTACTTACGAAATAATTTCAAGTGGGCTACATGTTCTTCAAACATGATGATTTTCCCAGTTATCTTTCATTTATATACTTCTGGTTAATTCCACTGTGGTCTGAAAACATACATCTTATGATTTCATCATTAGATGAAGAAAGACATCATTTCATTAGATGTCTTCATTAGAAGACATCATTAGAAGAAGACATCATTTCTTAAGGTATATGGATCAGAATGTGTCAGCTTGAAACCAATGTTCATTTGGTAGTTATTGTTGGGATATTCCATAAATGGGAATTATATTATTTTGACATCTGCTATAAAAAACATGTATTCAAGATCATTATGTCTTCTCTGAGAATTATCACATTTTTTGTTATGTAGCACTCCTCTGTATCCCTGAAAATCTTTCTTATTTCTGAGTCTGTTTTGTTCCATATTAATACAGCTATTTCATCTTTATTTGTATTAGTGCTTGATATTCTATTTTTCATTAATCTTTTGTTTTACTATATCTCTGCCTTTAAATGTAAAGTTTTTTTCTTGTAGACAACCTGTCACAGGATGTTCTTATTCATCTGTTTTGAAAGCCTCTGTCTTTTAAACTGGTATAGTGCATTCACATTTAATGTATTTATATTGTTAGATTAATATCTAGTATGTTTGTAATGTGTTTTTATTCTTCATATTTTTTTTGTTTCATTTTCTCCTCATTTTCTGTCTTTGCTGGTAATGGAAAAATTTAAATACATTTCCATTTTATGTTATCACTTAACACATCCATTTACTTTTTCAATTTTACTCTAGCAATTCTTCTTGCTCCTCTAAATGTAATGCATTTTGTTTCTTCTTTGGCCTCATTCAAGATTTTCTCTGCGATTTGAATTTCTGATGTTTCATTATTATATGCCTAGGTCTAGTTTATATGGTAAATGCCTTCTAGTCTATTCTGTCAAGTGTGTCTAAGTTTCTTGGATGATTTGATGTCTAGCACTAATTTTTTTACAATTATGTGGTCATTATTACTTGAAATATTTCTTCTCCTTTTCCCTTCTCATTCTTCTCCTTCTTGTATTCCAGTTTCCCTTACATTTCTTGGATATTGTTCTGTTTTGCTTTCTTTAAAGTTTCTATTAATGTGTCTTCAACTCCACATGTCTTTCCTTGACCCTGTCAAGTGTGCAAACCAGGAAGCCTAAAAATACATTTTATGAGCCTAGGGTAGAGTATTTGTCTAGCATGCTCAATGACCAGAATTCAATCTCCCCTAGCTGGGGGGACATGGTCTAAAATGTTTATAGTGTTTCATTTTCATTCTCTATGAGTTGTCTCTGATCACTTTATTCATTTTCTTGCATATTGTCCACTTTCTCCATTATGGTTTTAATATATATTAGCCAAGTGTTTTAGGGGGAGATTGAACCTAATGTCTCTCACACACCATCATATGCTGAACAGCCTGAGCCATGCCCCCAGCCCATTTGTTTGCAATTTTTGTTTCTTAGGTAGATTCTCACTTGCTTTGCCTGGACTGGACTCAAACTTGTGATTCTTTTCCCTTGCCTCCTAACTTCTAGCTAGCTGAGATTTCAAATGTGCTCCAGTATACCCAGCCACAGGAAGTTTTAATATCCTGCTGTATATTTTGAAAATTTGTGACATATGAGGTAAGTTATGATACTTAATTTGTCTCTAAAGTTGGTTTTGTCATTATTGTTGTATTAATTTGGCATGCCTTCTAGTTCTGTTTTTGTTATTGAGAGTCAGAAATACTAAAAAAATGGAATATTAGTGTGAAGATTTATGTTCAACTAGTTAGGAGCTTGTCTGTGTTTAATATTTACTGTCCTTGCATGTTCCTCTAGTTTTCTTATTTTTACCAACTCTGTTGATTTGGGGTTCTACAAATTTTCTTCTTCAGAGAAAGTCTATCTTCAGGTGATTCATCAGTAGCCTTGGAGGTTACCCTGCAGTCCTGTCTGTGTTTTGCTAAGGTCTCAGGGACAAAAAGCATTTCATAATCTTACATTTATATCTCCTGTTGTAATGGACTTATGTCTTAGGGCTCTGACTTTTTATTTCTCTACATTTGCAGCTTTTTTTTTCTCCCCTGCCTTCTAATCTCTTACCTGGCTGCTATTTTCTGAAGTTACTTGTTTATTTTTTGAAACTGAATTGGTAATGTCCTATCCACTCTGGAAAAACATTTTGCAAGAAACTTTCCTCTTGGATATTAGGCCTTTCTTATGAAAAATTCCTAAGCATATTTTACTTCAAGGTGTTCACTCTTCTCATTCCCCTATTATCAATGATTTTTTTGGGTCTCCACCATAAGACCCTGGTTCTTGACAAGAATGCACATGACAGTGGGATTGTGTCCATTCAAGATTTTCTCATTCTCAAGCTAATTAACCTTCAGACATCATCACTTCTTTATAATTGCTACTTAAATATTTCTACTACTTTATGGTTTCAGGGGCTTCTGTTACAGATAAGAAAATCCTGAGTGTCTTCTGAGATATGCCTATATCTCCAGATTTTGTGATGATGTTTTTGCTTGTGACTTCTTTTCCATGCGGTAAGCAGCTAATTTACAGTGTGTACATCTTTTGTGGTTGTTTTATAAGTCTTAAAAAGACAACTTCCAAATGCCTTGAATATTTTAAAAGGGACCGATAATAAATATTTTAGGCCTTCAGGTCATAGGATTTTTCCAACACAGTTCAAGTCTGTTGTTGAATTTAAAAATCAACCAAGCACAGTATATAAACAAATAAATATGAATGCATTCCAAAAAGAACGTTAGGTGCAAAATCAAGTTTTCGTCCTTACTTGGTATTATACAAAGATTCAAGTCCCAACAGGCCCAAGTCATGAAGCTTGAAGTAAGAACTATGGCAAGGTGTGATACACACCAAGTTATTTAAACATTTTAGCTAGTTTGTGTATGAGGGACACTGGGGGGATTGGCATGGAGAAGCATTTTATGATTATTAGATGAAGGTAAAAGGACAAACAAGGTTAGCTCAGACTAGATTGATGGATATAAGTCCTCTGAAGCAATTTCTGAATTTTCTGTTTTAGGGCCAAGAATATCTCTAACAATAGTCTACATCACATAAAGATGAAATACACAAACTTCTTTTGTGTATTTCAGGAAAAGATAGTAACACATTTAGGGAGATTGAAATGCTACAGAGTTGTTATAAGATTTAATCATCCATCTTGAAAAGGACAGGCCATTTTCCACTGTTAGAGTAAATAAATAGATGAAGAGAACTCTAGTTAATAGAATCATTCAGTGTATGGAATGACAGATACAATTGAGAAATCTCCTTGCAGTTCTTCACAAATTTTTTATTATTAATTGTTCACCAGTCAGTCCTATAGGGACTTGTAATCTAACTGTGGATTTGGGGAAGAGAGAAGAATCAGAATTCTTAAGGATGACTGGACATTAATGCTGTAAGCCAAGGAGATCACTATAATATACAAGGCAGAGGCCAGGTTTATAGAGGTCAGGTAAAAGATAAAGGACTGTTTCTGTGTGTTGTCAATGAAATTTTTCTTCATGTCTGTCTGATAATAGTCCTTATTTGCACAGAATTTGATATGTAGTTTATACTTACCTGTTTCCCTTGGAAGATTGTATGGGATGAAAAGATTTATTGTGCCCCAAGGAGAAGCATTATCTTCCACAGTGGGTCTGAACATCAGGAGATCCAATAAACAATGTCTTAATTTGGGAAAAGAAGGAAAACATTACTCTTTACTGTGCTCCTTCATCTTGCCTAGACATGAAGTTCCTGTATTTTCATTTATATAAGAACTGTCCAATTAGTACTAAACAACACATAGGAATAAATTACATTGGCTGTACACAATGCAATTGTGTTACTCCCATCAGTCAACCATATAGAACACAGATTGAATTTATTTAATTTTAATTTCCAAAAAAATTGTTTCAGAGACTTAAAATTGAAAAGCATTTACTTTTCAACTAGTATAGATACCTTAAGGCATAGCAAATGTACTTTTCTTATCTTGCTAAGACATCAGACAAATTCACTTTAAAATGTTAACCTCTGTATCAATCATAACATAATCAGAAGTATATGAATTTCTCTATACTGAAAGATATAGAAATATTTGTCAGTGCTTAAAAACATATTCACAAATTCATAATTTAATACAAAGTTAAAGGGCTTATACTAAAGTTCAAATAATTTTAGTAGATTCAATGTCATTATGTGAACATCTTTGTCAGCAATTACTAGGTATAAAAACATAAAAACAAGCACAATTTGTCTGAAATAGACATTTTTCCTTAGAAGGCAATATGAATGTTTCTTTAGTTGTGATCTTTTATGAAGAAGTAGAAATTAGAATCAGTGAGGAGAGTCAAAAATGTATCTTCACTTTTTCAAAACTGAAGTTTAATTGAGCTTTAACATCAAATAAAGTTTTTACCTTCAACATTAGTGTACCCAAAAGGAAGTCTACTCATTTTGTATGATTAAAGCTACATTAAGAATATAAATTTATTAATTTATAGATACAGATACTAATTGCTTAGATATTGAGTTAAAATCCAGGCACTAACATGTGTGGAAAAAGTGATTCTTACTGTAGGGAGAAGCTATAATAGAGAACTTGAAAGTGCCGTCACATTTCACATAACTTGTAAAATCTCAGAACATTTTCAAAAATTCTGAAAGAAAATGTCTTGGGGCTTTTTTTTTAAACTAAGAATGAATAGGATTTGAAAAGATCAAATAATATTCACATATTGCAAATACAGGTTTTAAATAACAGAGATAATGAATAAAATTAAAGTAGGTCAATTTGAGTTATTTATTTTCAAAAGAAGTTATACGTCATAATCACTACTTGTTAAAACATAATTAAAACCAAAAATGATATTTTAAAGAAATATCAGAAAGCTCAGTTACTAAACATGAAAACGTTAGCATGAGTTATATTATCATTTTTAAAATTTTAATATTCATCTTTTTTATTAGCATATCAGGGTTTTGAAGTTGATGGCCATGTGAGTATGCTCATGAGACAGTAATTGAAATAAGGGTAAATATCACAGTCGTGAAAACGGAGTCCTTTGTTTTGCAATTGATGTTTCAGCCGTCTTTTGTTAATTGTGATTGAAGAAATAAATGCCATGTTTTCTAGCAATGATAAAAAAATCATAAACATAGGAATTTTATCTGTGGCAACAAATGACCAACCCCTCCAAAACCAAAAGGCTTTCTTTGTATTCATAAATATAAAACATGATCTTTTCTCCTTTTATTTTTTTTGCAGAGTGGGATTTGAACTTAAGGCCTTGTGCTTGCTAATCAGAAAAACTACCACTTGAGCCCCACTCTCAGCCCTATGAAAGATGATTTTCACATATACATAAATTGAGTAACATAAGACCATAGTCCTTGCTTTAGCAAGATTTGATTATTTCCTACATAAGTCTCTAGTACTCAGATGATTTCGAAGAAATTACACTAAAAAAAGCACAATTAGCTCTTTATAGTCAATATGAACACATCATTTTCTTTAGCAATTAGACCCCCCAGTAAACAATTTCTTTAGAAAATTTCATTATACTTCTAAAATCTAGTGAGCATTCTATCTGTAATAGTTATTAACAGGTAATCATTTACATGTGACTATGTTAAAATATTCCTAGATAACCAATAGTTATGCTGGAAGTTATTATTTTTTAGTTTTTGAATGAAGTAGAAGGAATATGACCAGAATCAACAGAAAAACTGACAGTTTAAGAAAGTCAGGTATGACTGTGGAAGTAGTGTCACATACCTGAAATAACAGCACAGGAAGTTGAGGTAAGAAGACTGCCCAGTCAACCTGGGCTGTATGGTAAGATTCTGTCTCAAAACACACAAAGGGAACAAGATAGCAGAAAACTAGATGCTTTCTTCATCAGAATCCATAAATAATAGTTAGGATAACAAAGAAAAGATTATATACAGAAGAACCAAAGAGAGGAAGAGCACTCTGAACCACAAAAGATTGACAGCACATCTGAAAAAGATCACCATCTTCACAGCAAGATGATGGAGTAAACCTGGAACCGGTTTACAGCTCCAGCCCCAGCTTCCCCTGGGTGGGGGAAGGGAAGCAGACAGGACACCTACCTCAAAGAAAGCCAGAGGCTGCTGTGACAGACTGACAGACACAGCTGTGGGATAGAAACTGCACCACCAGCAAACCATAACCCACAAACACTAACCTCAGTGGGGACTATAAGAGGACAGGAATTTCCCTCACATGACAGGCCAGCAGCAGATAAGACAACCCATCATTCCCCATACCTCAGAGAGCTGTGCCAAGGCACCTTCTTGGGAGAGGGACTCCTGATCAAGTCTGAGGTACTGGGGCAGGGGGAGACAAAACTGGGCGTTGGAATCAAGGATCAATCATTCCTCAGGGTGTGTTGAGACACCTGGCCACAGTATATGAGAAAAGATGGTCACAAGAGATTCCTGGTGAGAGAGAGGCTTAGACTTGCTGCAAGCTAAGTTAAATGGAAATTAGTGACTCCACCTAACTGTCCATGAAAAATTTCCAAAACAAATCACCTAACCTTCTTTGCCAGACAGCTCAGATCTCTGAAGCTTATGGCAGGCAGGCCAGTTTGGAGATTGAGCAATTCAGGGGATTTGAAAAATTGCAGGGCTGAGAGTTGTAAGACTCACAGTCATAGTATACAGATGGGAAACCAGAGGTGGATCTAGTGAGGGAGAGGATCAGATGGAACAATCTGAGGGTTCCCAGCAGGGCCCAGGAAAACAGTAGAAATGTCCAGAAATCAGTGGCCCTCCCCAATACTGCCACAGAATCTCTATCAAATAAGATCAATTTACTACCAAAGCACCAAGCCTTGCTGTCTTAGAATTCAAGGACAAGCAACAAGCTTTGAAACTGAGCAACTTTGGGGATTTAAACAGTTGCAGCTTGGGTTGTTCCAGGCCTGGGACAGTGTCTGTGTCAAAAACAGAGGCAGACATAGAGAGGAAGAGGTTTTGACTGGGACAACCTAGAAGTTAGTGGCACCTCCCTTTCAAGCTACCTGCACCACCCTACTCACACAATGTTCATACTCTCTGCATTTCAACCGAAGTTTCACTCCCCAATCTATGGAGGCTGTGCAGAGCCAAACAAGCTGAGAGAGCAAAGTTCTTTAAGAAAATTGCCCTGGAGTGTGTCAACAATGCTGGCCCAGCTGCCCTCTCAAGAGGCCCTTGCCCACACACTAAGCTAGGGGTGTAACTGTGAACTCTTGAATCTGTTCCAATAACAACCAGGGCAAAAAGGGCTCATTGGACATAATTTAGAGACTATAAGGACATTTCTCTTTAGCAAGAAATATGTGATTCTTTTAGTTTTGTTTTTTCCGTTCATCTAATTTGTCTTCGTTTGGCAGCTTCCTTTTTCTTTCTTTTTTTTCCCCCTTTAATTTGGTTTGTAATTTCTGGACTCTCTTTTTTCTTTTTTTCTTATTTTTCAAACCATTCTCTATTTCTCCGCTATTAATATATAGAGTTCTCTCACACTATTATCTCCAACACCTGCTTCCCTTTATTTCTATTGTCCCTCAACTTCCCAACACCCAACCCTACAATATTCAATTTTCATTCCTTATAACTTTCAACTAATGATAAGCTCCCAGATCATTACCTTAGAAAACATTGTTTTGCTCCCACACAACTTTAGTAGGGAGACAGGTAAGAGTTCCAATTGGTTCTTACTCATTCAAATACTTGATTTATTGCTGAATTGTTAATCTTGTTACTGCAGCTGATTCTCCATGAGAAAGTAAAATAGAAACAGATCAACAGATACAGAAATCCCAGAGTAGAAATTTAAATGTGAAATACCATGCCAATATCTCCTCTGGAAAATCTCACCACAACAAATCAACATTCAAATCCAAAGATAATGAATTGGCTGAAATTTCAGAGAAAGAATTCAGAATCATCCTGTTAAAAATGATCAATGATCTTAAAGAAGATTCAAATAAACATATAAAAATAAGAAATCAATCCAAGAAATGAGAAAGTCTGCAATACAGAAGAGAAATTCAGCACAGAAATGAAAATTATGAGAAAAAAGAAACAAACCCCAAGTAGAAATGTTACAAATGAAACCTCTAATTAAAAAAAAAAAAGGATATTATTGTCAACAGACAAGATCAAGCAGAAGAAAAAATAACAAGAGTTGAAGGACAAAATTGTAGAGGTACTACACACAAACAGTCTCAAAGTAAAAATGACAAAAAATGAATATATATGATTGAAACATACAAGAACATTAAGACATGATCAAAGGACCAAACTTAAGAATTCATGAGGTAGAAGAAGGAGTCAAAATGCAAATTAAAGTCACAGGAATCTTAGTCGATGAAATCAAAGTGGAAAATTTCTGAAATCTATGTAATGATTTTGACACCTATGCACAGGAGGCATTTCAAACTTGACATAGACATGTCACATCATAATTAAAATGTTACAACAGGCCCTGGTGGCTCATGACTGTAATCCTAGCTACTCAGAAGAAAGAGATCAGGAGGATCACAGTTCAAAGCTAGCCCCAGGCAAATAGTTTGATAGTCGCTGATTCAAAAATACCCAGCACAAAACAGGAATGATGGAATGGCTCAAGAGTTATAGTACCTGCCTGGCAAGCACAAGGCCCTGAGCTCAAGCCCCAGTACTATGAAAAATAAAATAAAAAGCCAAAACTAGAGATCAAAGAAAGGATATTGAAATCCACAAGAGAAAAACACCAGTTGCCATACAAAAGTAAACACGTAAGAATCACCTCAGACCTATCAGTACAAAAAGCCAGGAAAGAATGAAGCAAATTAGTTCAAGGTCTGAGAGAGTAACTGCCAGATAAGAATACTTCATCCAGCAAAGCTGTCCTTCAACCTCTATGGAGAAATACGGACCTTCCAAGGCAAGGACAAGCTAAAGCATTTCATGTCCACCAAGCCTGCATTCCAAAAGGTACTCAAGGGTATAGTTTACATGAAAGAGGACAAAAAAATTGCAAATATGAGCAGTCAGGAAAACAAAAATCAAAAGGGTAATTTATGAACCCATGAGAGCTAGGAAAAGACCAAACATGATTAATTCAGTGAACCAACAAAACTGAAGATGAAATATACCAAAAATAAAGAACAACCAACATGAGACTTAACCTAGATAAAAAGCCATAGAAACACAGGAATCAATAAATACCACTCAATCAGAACCCTAAATATAAACATACTTCACTCTCCAATCAAAAGACACAGATTGATTGGATCAAAAAGCAATATCCAAGAATCTATTATCTACAAGAAAACACCTTACAAACGAATACACACAAAAACTGAAAGTGAATGGAAATAGATTTACCATGCATGCAGAAATCAAAATCAAGCAGGACAATACTTCTCATATCAGACAAAGCAGATTTCATCCAAAAAAAAAAAATCAGAGGAGACAAAGAAAGTCACTACATACTAAGAAAAAGTATAATCCATCAAGAAGATATAACAATTTTAAGTATATATGCACCAAACATCAATGAGATTGAGACAGTTATGAAGTACCTCCCAACAAAGAAAAACCCAGGTCTGGATGGATTCATTACTGAATTCTACCAGACCTTTACAGAAGAATTAACACCAGTAGTCATCAAATGATAACAAAATACAAAAGAAAGAAATACTAACATACTCATTCTATGATTCTAATACCAAAGCCAGGTAAAAATGTATCAAAAAAAGAAAGTTATAGACCAATATCCATGATGAACATAGATGCGAAAATCGTCAGTAAAATACATGCTAACGGAATACAATAACACATTAAAAAGATCATACCCTATGATCAAGTAGGTTTCATTTCAGGGATGCCAGGATGGTATGACATATGCAAATCAATAAAACTACAGAACACACAAACAGAATCAAGGATAAAAATACAAAATCATTCTAATAGATACAGGAAAAGCCTTTGACAAAATTCAACATCCTTTCATGATGAAAGATCTGGAAAAACCAGGAGTAGAAGGAATGTACTTCAGCATTATAAAGACTACCTATGATAAACCTAGAGCCGACAACATACTAAATGGGGAAACATTGAAACCATTTCATCTAAAATCAGGAGTGAGGCAGGGATGTCCACCCTCCCCTCTTTTATTAAATATAGTACTGAAATTCTTAGCCAGATTGATAAAACAGAGAAAGAAACAAA